>NW_018220222.1:272396-278150 GCF_001263595.1 Phalaenopsis equestris
TTTATGTTTTGAATGTTGTGGCGGTGAATTTTATCTTGGTTGATTTTAGTTTTGGTTTCGGGTTATGGTTATGGTTAACATGAAATTTTATGTTGTTTTCATACATGCAAGTAAATGCAATCGTAAAACATGTAAGGAAAAGTCAGGAGAAAGATGGTACCATAAACTGTAAAAACGTACCTTGCGAGTCTTCTTGTTCAACCACCTGAAACTTAAAAATGCATGTGAGGGCATTTATGAAGGGCAGAAAAAGTAAGGTTCTGGTGGTTTTCCTAACCCTATGTCATATTTAGGTGAGTCCCTAAAAGTTTAATTAAGGATGATTTCATTGAGCGAAGAATATTAAGTTTAATAGGCCTCTGAGGTATCCAACGAGTTAGGAGCACCGTGCCTCCCTCTCACCAACTGGTGAAAAGCCTCGAGTCCATTTGAACTTATTATGTTGCTTAATGGCTCATCCTGTGAATACTTCTAATGCGCAGTGAACATTGATGTCTCAATTATCCTTAAGAAAGAGGTATTTATCATTTATCATTTAATTTGAAAATTATGTGTGTGAAGACCCTTAAAGAGGCAAGTTAGTGTAATTTGAAAACTTAGCAAAAATTTTAATCCTAATTAGGTTTAGTGGTGTTTCAAGGATGTTTGATTATGTTATGTTTATTTCTCTAATCCTCATTCAGTCAATTTTGATTTAACCTAAGTCACGACTAAGCCCTTAAGACCTAGGTGAGTATCTTATTTAGTTTTGAAAAGAATTAAGCTTTTAGTGGTCATGATTCATGATTTGAATTTTATTTGAAAATCAAAATAGGGGTATTAAATTGATTAATTATTTACTTCAAAAGTCATACCCCTAACTCCATGATCATTTAATTTTCATATACTTCTGAATTTTAATAATTTAGAGATTTATTAATCTTAATTAATAAAGTGAGATTGGTTTCTACCAATTAACCCCTTTGTGTCTCAAACATCAAATGAATTGATTAAGATTAGAGGTTACTCATTTTCCCTCGTTGAATTAAGCCTAAATGTTAATTAAGGCAAATTTTCCAAAATTACACATTTGCCCCTAAGGCTTTAACACTTCATAATTTGTCAAATTCAATTCAAATGACTTTAAAATTTTTATCCTACCTCATTCATGAGTCAATTAAGACATCAGAGGTAAAAATGTGATTTTTCAGAATTTGATTCATTTTATATAATTATTTTCATGCAAAAAAAGTATTTTTCAAGTAAATTTCTAACTTGACCAAAGTAAATTATAATCCCTTGAAATTTTTACATGAAGTAGGCCTAGACCAGATAAGCCTTTAGATCAAATTTAATAATTTATTGAATCCTTTGTGATTTATTAGAATTATTTTAATTTATGGGCTATTTAATAAAAATAAAATATTTTAGGTGGTGAAAATTAAGTTTTGTATTTTTGAAAAATCTCTCTAAGGTTAGAGAACTTAGAGAAGAAAATTTCATGTTTTTTTTATTTTCCTTTGATTTACTGGAATTATTTTAGTGAAAACTCATTTTTAGCCTTTTTTTAAAAAAAAAATTTAAGCTTTGAAATTCAATATCTTTATTTAGAAAATCAGGAAAAATATTCGAATTGTTCCTAAGTGATTTGGAAGCAATTTAAAACATTTCCATGAGTTTTATTATTTTTGTGGTTTTTATGAATTTTTAATTATTTTAAATATTTAAAATAGGTTAAAAATCAAGTTTTTATTTTAAATATAATTTTATTTTTATAAAATATCCTTGATCACAAAAAACTAAAAAAAACTAAGTTTCATAATTTTTTGAGTTATATTTTGATCTTGAAAAATCATTTAATTCCCAAAAGTAGTATTTATCTTTAAAAATCAACTAAAGTTGTCAAATGAACTCAAAATATTTTGAACTTCTTATGATGAGTTCTTTGGATCATTTGGATCATAAATCACAGTTCATAAACCACAGTGGAGATAAAAAATTAAGTCATTTAAATATTTATATTTTCCAAAATGAATTATTTTAGTGATTTAGTGTTTGTAAAATTTAAGGATATTTTAAGGGAATTGACCCATGAAATTATTTCTAAATGCTTCTCTAGTGATGGTGGACCTTCCAAAATTTTCATAGTATTTTCTAATTAATATGCTAATTTCCATGTTTATTTTAAAGAAATAATGTGAAAGATCTTGAAAAATATGGATCTCTATATAGAAACCTCATTTGACTTTGGAAAAATCAGAAGATGAACTTTGGAAAAATCAGGCGATGCTTTCCTTGATGGAGGCTACAACATGCCAAAATTTCAAGCCAAGGTGATGTGGTGATGTATCAATATGCATGGAGAATCAAATGATCCCAAATAGGGTTTAATTAATTAAAAATATTTAATACATCAAATGAACTTGAGATTATTGTACAGTATTTTCCTTTGTTCACTGAGCAAGAGGGTATTTTTATTTTATTTTTGTGATTTTTCTACATAAAGTTATGAATTTTCTAAGTTAGGGGTATTTAAATAAATAAGAAAAAACCTTATTTATCTATTTAAATCGCACATGCTGATTAGATCCTAGGCAGCTTTGAAGGCATTCGTGGCGCTCTCTGGTTGGACGCCGCCATCCATGTAGCTGCTGACTCGGCGTCGGCCCACAGTTTATGTCCCGGAGTGATGTCTGGCTCGATCTCCTTCGTTTATTTGACACATGCTCGATCAAACTGCTCCCCGTCATCATCCCTGATAGAATGATCCCGTGATCATCCACACTAAAACCCTAAGATCTCATCCTAGACTCAACTAAATCACCTCGCGTTTGATCCTATGGACTCGTCTAAGTGAGACAAACATATCCATACGATAATCATGCAATTAAATTATGCCTAATTAAATGGAGAATTGAAATAGGCTCGGGATGAGGTGAGGTTTTATACCTTTGCTTTTTGAAGTGAAGCTTCGATCAGAGGGGTTCGGCGAGTTTGTAGGAGACTAGGGATTAAGTCCCTGGTCTTGGTGTGAGGCCTAAGTATGAATTCGACCAAGCTCGATTTCAGGTGTTGGTGTAAAGCTAAGGTAGAGGCTCTATGAAAGGGGGATTATATGATGTTTTGGCTTCTTTCACTATTGTGAAGGTCTAGGTGAAGTTCATTTGAGTTTGGTGGACTGTGGAGGTGTATTGGGTTCTATCCTGGTTTTCGATGATGTTTCAAGATCAAAATTGAGCTCTGGTAGTGGGAATTGGTGGGAAAAAATAGTTGGAATGCACTGAGGGGATCTCAGGGAAGCTCATTGAGAAGTTTGGAGAGGTCTCTCTAAGAAAATTTTAGCACACCACCCATGGTTGTGGAGGTGTGTTTTTATAAAAATGGTCATAGAAGTGGCTCTCAAGGCACAAGTTTAGGTGCATTGTGGTGCTTTGGTGGGGGGCAGAGGAGCTCTTCAATTTGATTTGGATGAGCTAGACTCTAGGTTTTATTTGGGTGAGGTTTCATGGGGGAGTTAATTTGATGACTTTAGGGTGGTTAGGTCACATTTAGTGCATGGGTTCAAGTAGGTGCAAATGACTATCCATGTCAATTGGCCCAAATAAAAATTGCATTTGGTGCAGATGATCATAAGGAACAACTTTGGTGAAGGATGGAAGTAGTTTTGAGCTCAATTGGGGGGTCAATTTGAAAGATTTTTTAACCTTAATCAATTTGGTTGAGTTGGGCTAGGCTTTGGTCTAGCTTGTGTTTGCCTTGGGCTAAGTCCAAATTGATTGTTGTAAATGGTAAATAGGTACCTCATAAAGAGTTTTCAACATGAATTGGATGCCAATTTTTGGGTTAAGGCAATTAATTTTGTGAAATTTGGGGACATAGTCAATTTGGAAAAAATTTGGGAATTTTGGATTTAGGCCAAAATCAAATGGATTTGAGGCTTCAACAAGGCCAATTGATGGTTGATTTTGATGTGTAGGAATCTTATCAAGATTTTTCAACATTAATTGCGGTCAATTTACTAGGCTATGTGTTCACTTTGGTGAGATTAGGTCATATGGTAAAAAATTGGGGTTTTGACCCGAATCAAAATTGGGCTCAAATAATGGACCAATTGAGCTTGGATTTGGTTTAGTTTGGTCATATAAAAAGTTAATTTGAGTTTAGGATTGGAATTGGAGTCAATTGAGATCAAATTGATGGACATTTGAGTTGGATTTGGGGAAATTTGGGTCTTTAAAGGGCAATTTGGGGCTTTTGGTTAAAGATGGTCAAATTAACCAAATTGGGTCATGTGGTAGTTTAGAAAAATGAAATTGAGAATATTTGGGATTTATTGAGATTTTTTAGGAATTTTTGGAATATTGGGCCCAAGAGGGGTATTGAGGTAATTTGGGGGTATTTTAGGGGTAAAAGGCCAAGATGGGTATTTTGGTAGAGTTGAGGTACAACCATCACCAACAAGCCATGGACCAATGGAAACCCCATTTTGGGTCATTTACATAGTGGTCTTAGCCAATCCATAGCCCTAGGGCTAGTAGGTTTAGGGGACCATCTACATGAGTATTCCAAAAGATCAAGGGATCCAGGCTAGAAATTTGAGTTTAGGGTTTTGAGTGAATGTGGATGCAGATGAGTGTAGTGAGTGCCTTAGCTCCAGACCAACACCCAGGGTGAATCCTAAGGTCCAACAGTCCTAAGGGTGACTCATCTTGAGTTTCCCTTTTAGTGACCCCACCTACTATGTACTAGAGGTTAGGACCAATTTGGGGAACTTCAAGTTCAGTAAAGAAGAGTTTGAAATTTCTAATGGTGAGGGCAACAGATCTAGTTTTCTAAGAATAGTCAATAGGAAAATCCTATGGCTAAACCTTGGGCAATTAAAAAGGAAAAAATAAAAACTAAACCTCAACCAAAAGTGAGGTCAACAAACTTGCACCTAAATCACGTATAGCTTTCCCATAAAATTTATCTCTTATTGCACATGGAATTGTAAAGCTACTAGGGTCTTTATGCTTTTTAGGAAGTTTTTTCTGAATTATAGCATTGTACTCCTCACTAAGTGCCACAGTCTCATTATCTTCAAACATTTTTTCATGTTGAGAATATCTTACATAAATCTAACTTAGCTTGACATTTGTTCTAAGGTTTCAACAAATGAAATATTAATTATAAGCTTCTTAAATATTTCAAAAAATTTTAAAAACTGCATACCAATATCTTCTGATGAAGTCTCTGAGGAAATAGTGGTGGTGGGTTTTCCAAATCAATTTTCAGCTGAGAAATAGGTCTCTCAAAATCTGTTGGAGCGTCCTCTTTTGATTCTTCGATTTCTTCGCTCTCTACCTCAATTTCTTTTTGAACCCTACCTTCCAACTCTCTTCCGCTTTTAAGTTGAATAGCTTTTACTTGCTTTTCGTTCTTGTCTTTTTGATTTGATTCAGTATTATTTGGAAGTGTTCCATGGGATCTATTAATTAATTAATTCGCTATTTGCCCAAGTTGATTCTCAATATTTCTAATTGTAGCTCCTTGACTTTATAATTGATTTCCCATTTGTAACACCACTTCTTCTATAGACAACTTCTTCTCCTTAAATTGTGTATTACTGTTGAAACATGGAGGATAAGTAGATCTATAATTATTATTTTCTTAATTGTTTCAATTCCCAATAGGTTTACTTGGTTGTTCCCCTATTGTTGATTATTACCACCTGAATTGTTATTCCAGTTAAAGTTGGGATGGTTCTTCCAACCTGGGTTATAATAATTTTAATAT
>NW_018220222.1:278272-314581 GCF_001263595.1 Phalaenopsis equestris
AAATTGGTTGAGAAAAATTCATTCCAAATTGGTCTAACTTCCTTGAAATTGCAGCAACTTGATTTGCTAACATAGTAAATACATCAAATTCATGAATATTGGCTACTTTCTTAGGATTCACCCTCTTAAAAGGCCATTGAAAATTATTTGTAGCCATTTCTTTAATTAAAGCATAGGAGTCATGAAATGGTTTTCACATCACTAAACCACCAGCAACGACATCCATAATTGATCTATGAGATCCAACTAATCCATTATAAAAAGTTTGAATTATTAACCAATTTGATATAGCATGGTTTTGACATTTTCTTAAGAGTTCTTTAAATCTTTCCTATGCTTCGTAAATAGATTCCCCTTCAAACTGATTAAAAGATGTAATTTTTTATGGTGGAAAATATTTAGCAAATAATTTTTATATTAAATCACCCCAAGTTCTAATAGATCCAAGTGCTAATGAATTCAACTACATCTTAGCTTTATCCCTCAGTGAGAAAAGAAATAACCTAAGTCTTATGACATCATCTGATACACCATCGTATTTAAATGTAGCGCACAATTCTAGAAAATTAACAAGATGTAAATTTGAATTTTCAGTTGGTGATCACCCAAACTGATTTTTGATACCATTTGAATAATAGCATGTTTAAGCTTAAATGAATTAGCCACTACAGTAAGTTTTTGAATACTACATTGAAGTTCATCTACAGTAGGGTTGGCATAATCTCTTAAAGGTCTAAACTCTTATTGAATTTCAGTATTTTGATCATTTTGGTTGGCCATTTCTGTAATGTTTTTGGATTTTTTAAGATTTTTAATTTTTTTTGGTTTTTCTGATTTTTTTAACAGTTACCTCTTTCAAAATCATAGGGCACTGGTCATTCAGAACCTGAACTACACATTCACTAATATAAAATAAAATAGAACTAAACACACACAAAATAAAATATAATAACTTAAAGTTTAAATAAGACTTTCTAAAAACAAAAATTTGCTTTTTAAATCAATAGATTCTTTAGAATTTTCAATTCACTGCCCCGGCAGCGGAGCCAAAAAATTAATCCCGAAACTGCTTATATGCAGTAGTATAACATTGATTTTGATTATATTTTTCACTTATATTGCCTTATTTCGCAACAAAACAAAAAACTTGATCATGAAGAAAAATAAGAATTTAACTTTTGATTTATATACATTGGGATACTACGCAAGTATATGTATCGTTATCAAGTAATATAGAACTTTTTTATTAAGACCTGAATATCGAACCCACATAAAAGATATGTAATATGCACTTTTTGGAAAACTTTCTATTTTTAAAAAGAAAATCATTTAACTAAAGATATATTTATAGTAAAGAAAGTTTAAATAGTTTTGTTATTTTAATTTTTTGACAAAAAAAGAACAAACTTAAGAAGATAACTTAAGTTTTTGTAGAAGAAAAACACTAAATATGAAAATATCTTTCTCCTTATCCTGAATCAGTAATAAGTTTAGGAATCCTGTTATGGAAGTATGCTTATTGTGTTGTGCTAAATAGGAGCAATAATATTTTTTACCCTTACTAGAGATGCTATAACAAAAATTGGCTAATTTAAAGTTTTAATAGTTCTGAAGACTCGCTAGGCAAGGAAGATACTTCTCTCACTCTAGAATTCCCCCAATTCCCTCCACATAGGGGCTAACATCTCATATCAAAACCTAAAATAATAAACCAAATTGAAGGCTTTAACCTATCACTTTAATACCCTCTAACTATACACCCTTCAATGAATATTTCTCTATTTATTTGCACTTAATCATATAAACCACATTCTCATTCATACAACCTCATGTGATTCTTTCCAATTATTGGCCGAGATAGTACTAGCCCGGTTCTTGCATGTTCTCACAATAAATTTTAACATCTAGATTGGCCAAATAAAGAAGTAAATGAAGTACATGAATTTAAATCATCACAACTTCTTACAACATTAAAGATCAATACTCTCTACTATCAAAAGTAGTCTAAAATAAAAGATAAAAAATTATCTCAAGTCCTCCACCAAACTCTCAAAGTTCCTTTGGATCTCTTTTCTTTCACAACACTCTCAATAAAAAACTAAAATAATAAGGATAAATATGTGTTGCCTGAAAATCTCTCGAACTACTTCCCAATTATAGAACTTTCAAAACTTTCCCAGTACTTTCAGAACCCCTTTCAAAGTCTCAATCTTCCTTCTTTTACAATTCTCCAAAAGGTGCTTTGATATCTCTTCAAAATATGTTATGATTCGATGTATTTGCACAAGAGATGCATTCTTTTGCAATAATTTACGTCCAAGGTGGTTGTAACCACCTATTAAGCCAATATGTGCCTCAAAACCCTTTTCAAAATTCACAAAAACCAAATTTACTCATCCAATAACTGCCACTGGCGCATAAGCGTGGGTATTTGGCACTTAGGCGCGGCCTTCTCCGTTTAACCAGCACTTAAGCGCCTATCCGGTGCTTAGGCGCCAAAACACTTTTGTATATTTTTCACCTATCTGCTCCAAATTTGATCCTTTTTCGCCCCTTTAAGCATTTTTACCTTTTTACTTATACCTGAAAGAAAAACACAAAAATACCTTGCATTAATGCTCAATATCTCAAAAATAGGTATAAAAATGTGTTTAAAAATACTATATATTTTAGGCATATCACCTCCCCTCTCAGACAAAAGTATTTAATCTCAACCCTAAACCGAGCTTAAATTGATTCTCCATCAATATTCACCGTAATTATAGCGTAGAAGCCATATAAATATGCTCATCTTGAGTAGATGAAGGTTTAGGAATAAACCCCATGCGATTTGGTTGAGTATATATGAAGATCTTAAGGTGTTGGTGTGAACGGTTCACGGCTTAATTTAGGGATAATTACCGGATGTCGTTCGATCACATGTTTATTCAATGGACGGTCGTGATGGAGTCAGAAGAAGAGATGATACGCGAACCGCGAGCTAATGAGGTGCTGAGGTGTTTGGCAGCTTCGAATGGTGGAGTGCCATGTGGCTTTTCGGATCCGCCTGAGGTTGAGGTGGCACCACGCGTTTAAATAAAAAAATCTGGATTTAATTTATTTATTTAAATACCATAACTTTAAAATTTCATATCTTTCCCTTAAAAAATTATAAAAATAAAATAAAAATATTCTCTTGCTCAGTGAACAAAGGAAAATAATGTAGATTAAAAATAAAAATTAAATTTTAAATCTCTAATTTTAATGAATTAAATACTCTCGGGAGTATTTTAATTCATTATGAAAAATCATTGCTTACCATGGCTCGAAACTTTTAGGGTTCATTCCTTATGACTTGGGGGATGTTCTCAGATGTTTTCAAGGTCAGAGAGCATCTTTATGCTTCTAACCTTAATTTTCAAGCTAGGATGACTATTTTGAATTATTTTAATTTGATAAACTAAAATACCACTTGGAAAATTATGGGAATAAATTTAGTAGGTTTCCTATGGTTAGAGAAGCTTAGGAAAAATGTCATGATGATTTGAATTATTTTGTACATTACTATAGTTAATTAAATGTTTATATCTTGCTTTAATTTATGTAAATGAAATACTAATAAAGAATTGATAAAATTAATTCCATATTGTGTATAAAAATCATGTTTACCCAATGTAAAAATTTGAAAAATTATTTGACTAAGTTTAAGCAATAAAGTTGATTTTATAAGAAACATTATATTTTTTGCAAAAATAATTATATTAAATTAAATACACTTAGGAAAATCATGAAAAGTCATTTTTTGAGTTCTTTTTCATCAAGAGAACTTTGGAAAAACAAAACTAATTTTTGAGGTTTATTTTGAATATAAAATAATTAAAAATAATTAAAAATCCCAAAAATACCAAAATATTTTAAAATGTGTCTAATTGTTCCCTGATCACTTAGAACTCATTAAGATTTTTTTTCTAACTTTTCTTAGTTAAAAATAATTTAAAAAAAAAAGCTTAAAATGAATTTTTCTTATTTTCCCACTAAAATATTTATAGTAAATAAACAAATAGTAAATAAACCAAAAATTTTAAAAATACAAAATTTGTTTCTCTGAGTTCCGTGGGCTTAGACAGGTTTATTAAAAGCATAAAAATAATTTTCATAAATAAAACATCTTTTCCATTCAAATTAAATCATAAAAATCAATAATAATTACAAAATTAAATTAATGAATTAATTCAAAAAAATCATGAAATTTTGTCTAAGTGTTTCTCTGACCTAAGGGGACCTCTAATAATTTTCTCATGAATAAAAAATTTATTTTGGATAGTCAAGTAAATCAACTTTGAAAGACTACCTTTTAAATTAAATAATTATTTAAATTAAATTAAATTCTGAAGATGCACATTTTCTCCTCTAATGTTCTAGGACACTCTAAAAATTCTCAAAGTCATTTGAATTTTGATTGATGAGTTATAAGGTGGGAAGCCCCAAAAGCAAAAGAGTAAATTTAGGTTTTTGTTGCCTCAATCAAGATTTAGGATTAATCAAAGGGAAGATGGATAATTTTTACCATAATGAACATGTTTGGATGATTGAAGTACAATGGGATTAAAAGCTAGGAACTCACTTACCACCTTTTCTTTAATAAGAACAAAATTGTAATTTCTTATTTATCAAGACTTGGAAGTCAATATAAATAATTGATTTTCAAGTTATGGGTTCGAGTTAGGAAGATAATTTTTCATTAATTTTAAACCCATAATAGATGAAAATGTGATCTTTCAATAATATTGCATGTCATTTAAACCAAAAATTATGCTAAGTTACCATTTCACATACTGTGATTGTTTAGGGCTCGGCAGTGACCTAAGCTTGATATTTAAATTTATTTGATCAGATTTAGAAGATAACATGATTAATGATTAACACATTTCTACAATACAAGCTCAATTTCAAATTTGGGTACCAAAACCTTTAATGACTCAGATTTTCCTTAGAGGTATATGCCCACATAACTATTAAATGAAATATCATCTGATTAATTGAGTGTTCTAGTTTTGGGATAAATAAGACATCAAGTTTCCCTGATCAATGGGATAACTCTAGAGAAACCTTTAATGTTCAATAAAATGATATGATAAGTTCAAAATGAACTCAAAGTATTCAATAAATCTTCAAAATTATTTAGGGTCAAGCCCTGAGCACTTTGAAATTTCTTAAATATTTTGAAGGGAAAATTTAACTTGCTATATCTTGTTCTAAAATTATCTACTAAGATCTTCTGAGACTCATTAAAGTCATAACATAGGGATTGGTAGCTATACCTTCATCTACTCTTGCAATTTGAAGTCCTTACAAGATTATATACATGTTGCCAAAGCTAACCTTTTAGGTAGAGGAGCAAAAAGAATCGATAGGTATGTTTTTAAGTTATTACACTCTAATTTACTTTTATTTACCTTTTTGTATCTCTTGTTTCCTTCTTGTAGACTTGCATGTTAAACAACAAAGTTACCCTGCGTGTCAAAACTGAAACTTTTAGGATAGCCACAAAACTGAAACCAAAACTAAAAAATATTAAAAAAAGACAAAATTCACCACGACAATAGTTAAAATAAAAGACAACTTAAAATTTAATCACAAATAAAAAAAAAACAAAAAAAGTAACTAAATTAAAACGTCTCTATCTGACAATCGAGAGTCCCTCAAAGGAGGTAACCTATGGTTGCTAACAAGATTTCTCACGGTCCAAATGAAAGTACAAAACTCATTAAGTTGGGTTTAGTAAAATCCTTTGGACTAAGTGAATCCGAATGAAAATAGTGGTGTCAAAATGAGGGAACCGTGTGATCCTAACCAATGTCGCTCTAATAAACTTTAACATTCCTCATAATGTTTAAAAATTCATGAACTTAGGAAACATTTGAATTGAAGTCACGACTTGACACATTAGAAAATTCAAAATTGCCATGAATAGGAGCTTGGAGCTAGCATTATGGGCAGTACTACCATCTTCAATGGCAAGACATGTCTACATCAACTAAACTATTCCTTAGAATTAAACAACCAAGACATAGGATTTAGAGGTTGTCCGACTTTTTTAACATAAATCCTCAACCTTATCTTTAAGCCTTTGTGTAGCTCTACTATACAATATAAACCCTAACCCGATTTAGGATTCCGAGGTTGTCGTTTGTCATGACCTAAAACCTCACATCTTCCAGCCTATTTGTGTGATCGTTTCTCACGAATGTAAGCCCTAATTAAGAAAATTGACAGGATGAAATAATTAAATATTTCTTTTTTAAATTGAAGTCAAACCATAGGATATAGTGGGAAGTCACTAAGGATCTCATCAGGATTCGTGACATCCCCTAGTTCTTCTTCCTTTGTATTCCAAGAATAATGTTCCAAATTTGAGTCATTCCCATTTTACACCTCTTTGTCTGATCTCCATAAAAAGTCCTAATCTGTTGACCACTTTGAAGACAATATCCCTTGATTTTTTTTTAGAGTTTTTTTAGGTGACTTCGGTTATCTAAGATGTAATTAACTATAAGGGCTTGCCTTCATAGGAACCTTTCAAGAACCCAACTTAATATAAATCCTATTTAATTTTTTTATTAAATAAGGGAACTTGTTGGCTTATAAAAAAAATGGTTTTCATAAAACAAATGAATGTCATATATATCTTAGTTTATTTGATTGAGCATTTACCCTCAAGTCTTGTGTTTATCTTTCACGATAGATACATAGCCTGAGGTGTAGCGCTCTTTCATATAAACTTTGAAAGATATGGGGTCAGTTTGCTTTCATATTTTCCAAAATTATATATATATATATATTGGGAACTCCACTAGGGATTAGTTTCTCTATCATTTAAATCAAGGAATATTGTCTTCATACACCGGTAATGTGTCCTTGTCCCTTATGGATTAGATTACTCTTCTTTTGTTAGCATACTTCACCCAGTTCCTTCTTGGGTAAGTACGGTCAACTCTTTTGGACTTTAGAACCGTCAATTCAATCACCTTTGGACAGAGAGGTTCAGGAGTTTGTTAGGACTTTTAATCTTTGTGTGGCGTTGTACCCCCAATAGGTTTGTTGGTTGTCTATTTTTGCCTGAGCATTGCATAAACTTCACTTTCCTTTTTGACTTTAGTTGTTTTGCAAATTAAATCAAATTATGTCATGTTGCGTTTGCTCTTTAAACCTTTTTTTATATAGTTAATTAAATTATCCTATTTTTCAAAGTTTTTTTTATTAAATTCTAAAATATTTCTCACAAACTAAAATTAAAATAAAATACTTACCCATTCTATAGATTCACCTTCGTTAATTCTTAGTGCTCGCACTAGAATTACAAGGTATTGACCAAATAACTAACCCCAGAGCTTTTTTTTTGAAGCTACTGTAATGGTGTTCCCTACGCTCACTTTCTCGTGTAACCTGCTGACGAGCCGTGATGCCCAAAACGTCGCTCCAACCATCAAGTTTGGAGCCAGAGTCGATGAACTGGAAGTCATGCTCCGAAGGGCTCCCTTTGTGATAATGAATGTTAGCACTCCAGAAGTTCAGGAGCCGTATGTAGAGTTTAACCTAAACTGTCCCCAGGATTTCCCTTCTTACAAGAAGGTAAAGACTACTGCCCTAGAACTTGCTAAGCCTATTTTTCTTGCTTCTGCTAAGGGAAAAGAGGTAATGGTCGTTGAAGATATAACCGAAGGATTCATTGTCCGGCCATCAGTGTTTAAAGTTGGATCGAATTCAAAGTTTGTGCCATTAACTCAGTCACAAAGAAAGAATTGTAGCCAAAAGATTCTAAGGGATGCTAAAGCACAGATTTCTAAAGAAATGTTTGTTGAAGAAATTCCTCATCTGGAGGAACTAGGATTGCCGAAAACCTATTTGCTTCTGCGAGGAAGTAGGTTTTATCCTTAATTGGATACTAATGGGTATAAAAATATCTAGAAGATTGTTAGTACTTTACCATCACCTCATGGACATGGTGGGGAGAGGGAGAGCCCACTCCCATCACCCGAGTTAGTACAGTAATCCAGAGACTAGCTACCAAAGAGGGTTGTTCAGCCGGTGAATTACTTAAACGAGTAGGATGTGCAGTATCCCCTTGCATAAAGAAAGAAATTTGAAAATATGTTAGATCTGTCAGACGATCTAAAAGATCAACTGAAACTTTGCATGCAAACATTTCCATCTGGTTTCACCTGGGAAGCAAAATTGATACTACCATCATCACCACCGATTCCATGTTGTTACTCCAAGACCTGCAGCCTGGCGAACAATTAAGTCACGTCTGGGTCCAAGAATTCTAGCAATTACTAGTCATAGAGATGTCTTTAAAGTTTTGATGGAAAAGATGAAGTGATTACTCGGTAATGTTTCTGGTTTGCACCATGAGGAGAATACCTCTCTTCAACATGTTGATGCCTCTATTGAGACACCCCGTCTCAAGACATCACCATTGAGAAAAAGGTTTGGGTACCTAAATTTTCCGTATTAATATGGTTCAGTGAGCCCATAGGGAAAGATCATGGAATGAAGCAAGGGTTCAAAGTATTTGACATTATCGTAACTATTGTTACCAAGTGGGATGAACTAGTGGAGGATGTTCTGTAGAATCCCCTAGATCTCAAGATGATACAAGAATCAATAATTTGAGAAAAGGTTGAGAAGCTCAGGGTCAAGATTTCTGAGTTAGCAACATGAAGTTTTCATTGATGATGATGATGAAGATTTTGAATTTAACAACTATCTCGATGATAACTTTATGGATATTCATGTTATTAAAACCAGAGCAGCTGCATCCGTGCATGATGCCCAACCTCTCATTGAAGGGAACATCATGATGATCTGCGTAGGGTTGTTTTACTAAGAGATGAACAAATCAGCCAAATGAAGAAAATGATGAAAGAGATGTCCACTTTGATGGCTTTCATGGCTACAGTTCATGGACAGTCTCAAGCACAACTGTTAGCTTCTCCAAAAGTTAATCAGCCATAGACTGTACATATCACAGATGAAAGGAGGGATGTTGCCTTGGCTAATAGGGATGATCAACATAAGAAGAATTCTCCATCAAGCATCATACCGGATATGGAATTTAAACTGATGGTTGAACAATTTCGGGAGGCCTTAGCCTAATCTAAAGGTCGTGCATTGAGTTTAAAGGGTATACCATACCTGAAGGAGTTTGATGTTGTACCCTACCTTAAAGGTTTTGTGTCACTGAACTTTAAGATATTTAATGGGACTATAAATCCCAAATAGCACATAGCACATTTTTGAGGCAGTTGTGGAAATACCAAAGGTAACGAAGCCTTGCTTTTCCATCAATTTGTCAGCAACCTGTTAAGGATAACATTTGATTGGCATGCTGAGTTGCCCAACGGATCCATGAAGACATTCACCGAGTTAGAAAAAATATTTATAAAGTTATTTATCGGAGCGCAACATCATGTTTCTATTGAAGATCTCGTACTATAGAGGCAAAAGCTTAATGAGACTTTACTGGAGTATATCTTGAGGTGGAGAAACCTTAGCATGGAATGTAAAACTCAACTACAGGAACATCATGCGATTAAAATCCTATTCAAAAGCATCCATGGACCAATAGCTTTCATGCTTAAGTGACTCACCATCATGTCCTTTGAAAAGGTACTTAGCAAAGCTAGAAATTTGCAAGAGGAAATTAAACACATGGATTCTTAAGAGAATTTAGAAATGACGAGAACAACCTGAATATACGTGAAGAAGTCTGGGACAGTGGCAATGTTCGATAAGGGAAAGCAACAAATAAAGATAAAGGCAAAACATTCTCTTCAAAGTTCCCAGTCGTCATTACAGCATGCCCATCAAGGAACAAAATAATTTCGCCAGTCTAGCTAGCAGTTGCATCAAGGAGGATCATATCAAACAAAAAAAAGAAGGGTCTAACCCTTTTAAAATCAAAGAGCATGGTATATTCCTTCAAATGACAATTTATGGTTGCAGGAGGAATTGTGTTTGGGCATAAAATTTTAGAAAATGGCATGGAAATAGATCTTGCAAGAATACAGGTTATATCAAAGTTACCTTCACCTACTACTATCAAAGGAGTTAGGAGCTTTCTAAGAAATGCTAGATTTTATAAGAGATTTTATGCCAACTTCTAAAAAAAGAAACAAAATTTGACTTTAAACCTTTGAATCTTTAAACAAAAAATTGATCACCGCTCCTGCAATTGTTTCACCTGATTGGGAGAAATCTTTTAAATTAGTGTGTGCTGCTAGTGATTATAAAATTGGAGCTATTTTAGGGCATAAATATGAAAAGGATGGGAAATAACGTGATATGTCGTTATTGTAAATTATATTATTAGTGGTATTTTACCTTATGGGCTGACAAAACAATAGGAAAAGAAATTCATTTAAGATGCAAAATTATATTTTTGGGATGATCCTTATTTATATAAATAATGCAAAGATTTAGAAATGAGATGATGTATTCCTTCTAAAGAAATTCAGGCAATTATCCAAAAATGTCATGATTCTTAATTTGGAGGTCAATTTGGGAATGATGGAACTGTTCATAGAGAGTAGGTAATATTTCAAATATAAATGAAATGCCTCTGAATTTTAATTTGGAAATTAAAAATTTTGATGCTTGGGGGTTAGATTTTATAAGATAATTTATACCTTCATTAAAAAATATTTATATATTGATTGCAGTGGATTATGTTTCTAAATGGATTAAAGCAATCACTTTACCTCAATGTGATTATTGGAGTGTTTTAAAATTTTTAATTAAAATATTTTTACAAGATATGGAATACTGAGAGTAATCAATACCGATGGAGGATCATATTTTAGAAATGCAACAATTGCAATATTAGTGGAAAAATATAATATAATGCATAAAATCACAACTGCTTATCATTCCCAAACTAGTTGTTTAGCAAAGATATCTAATCGTGAAATAAAGAGAATTTTGGAAATAAGTGTTAATCCTAATAAAATGTATTGGTCTATGAGATTAGATACTACATTATGAGCATACAGACAACCTATAAGACACCTACAGTAATGTCCCCATATAGATTAATTTTTAGGAAGTCTTATCACTTATCAGTTGAATTGAAACATAAAGCTTATTGGGCGATAAAAGATTTCAATTTCAATTTAAAAGATGCTAGTGAGAAAAGATTATTGCAATTGAGTGAGCTTGAGAAAATTAGGAATGAATCTTACGATAATGTTAGGATTTATAAGGAAAAGATGAAAGAATAACATGATCAGAAGATAATAATAAGAGAATTTGAACTTGAATAGGAAGTTTTATTATAAAATACAATATTGAAATTATTTCTTGGAAATTGAAGTCTAGGTGGAAAGGGCGTTCAGAGTTATAAAAGTCTATTCTTGTGGGGTAGTTAATATTGAAGTCCCAATGTCTGGAAGAATATTTAAAGTGAATGGACAGAGATTGAAATAATGTTTTGATGGACAAATGCTAGCTTCAAAAGAGACTACAATGTTGGGTCAACCAAAATAAGACTATGAATGTTGTGCTGACCACATTAAACCAATTGCTTTTTGGGAGGCAACCCATATTTATCATTGTCTAGTTTGCCTTTTGAGTTTATTTTGGTTGAAATATTTCACATATATTTATGTTTAAGTCTTTATTTAGTCTGTGTATTTGATAAAATATTTAGAAAATCTTTATTTGTTTAATTTTATAAAAAAAATTTAGATCTTAATGGATCTAAATCTAATTGACCAAGTTTTTGGAACTGACGAATGATGCACCAAATTCTACAGAGCTGGCGCAAGATGCGTCGTGGTGCCAAAAATGACTAAAATGTGTAAAAAAGTGGTTTTTGGCAATTTATTCTCCATATAACTCCTAAAAACCTACACTAAAACAAATTTTATGGGGTAAGATGAAGGAAGAGTCACCACATTTCAAATTCTACGACTTCTCACTCAAAAAACTCTGCTAGATTTAAAATTTTCAACCGGAGAAAGTTCATCAATTTTGATGCGCAGAAGTTACATGATTGAGTTCTAGTATAAAAGAGGATTATCAAAGAAATTGGATTCATGCATCAAGGATTCAACACACCGAATACTTGAGTGAAAGAGACTATTGTGCAAAAGCGCTGGGAAGTGCTTTGCTACACCACTGTCGCTGTTATTGTTCCTATAGTAAAAGAATTTTATGCAAATCTTAATGGAAAAAACCAATGAATGATCTACGTGCGAGGCAGTTTTGTGTAGTTCACTCCTTCAAGAATAAATGAGATGTTTATGATTGAGAATGTGTTTATCTGCCATTATGCAAATTTTACCCCTACGAGAGATAATATGAATAAACTCTACCGTTACCTTACAGATGAAGATGTAAATTGGGAGACCAGAGATGATGGAAATGTAAGTTTTCCATCATAATTTTAAAATCCAGTTTCAAAAGCCTGACACTTCTTCATTGCATCAAAATTATTACCTACCATGAAAATTAGTTAGGTAATTAAGGAGAGTGTCATTATGAACTACTATATTCAAACTAGAAAACCTATTGATGTTGGAGCTATTATTGTGAAATTGATTTTAGGTTAGATTGTTAATGCATATGCAACTGGACATGGACATCCATTCAGTATTTTTCTATTGTGCAATCAGTTGCAAGTACCTTATGAAAGTTGAGAAAAAGTGTTTCTTCCTTAGAAGCCGGCCATAATTCTATTGCAATTGTATTGGATTTGGAGATGAAAATGATATGAATGTGTTGATGGAACAAGAATCTTAGAATTCATCACCAGTTTAGCTTTACTACAACTTGAGTGCACTTTTGATGAAGATCAAGAAGATTGAAAAAGAGGTGTAGAATCTCATGCATGTGATTGGGAATATTACTAAAATGTTGGATCATCTGAATTTTAGATTAAAAGAACATTTTGAACATACTGGGCATATTGAAGATGGTTTGGTAAGTATGTTGAAGGAACATTCTTGGATTGAGGAGGAAAATTCAACCTATGAACTTCTGTTTTGACCCTTCTATAACTTGTATGTGCAATACCAATCTATAGGAGAAATCCAGAAGTATGATAGTGAAGAAGATGTTTGAACATAATTTAAGCACGAAACTTCTCTTTAGTATTAGTTGTTTTAGTTATTTTTTTTGTGTTGGATTGCATTTCTTTTCTATTGTTAAACACTATCTATGTTTATGTTTTGAGTTTTGACGTTTAGATTTTAGTGCTAGGATGTTGGTTTGCTTTAAAACACTGAATTTGATGTTTATTGGCTTGAAAAACATTAGTTTGTAATAGCATGAATTATATATATAAATGTGAGCTTGGTGTTGTTTGTGAAAGTTTGGTGTTAGTGTGATGTTTTATTATGCCTATAAAGGTTTATTTGAGTCAAATAGTGGTTGAATTAAAGCGGTACGGAGCAGATTTCCACAAAAATTGAAAACTGGTGAATTTGAGCTCTAGGGCATGATGCGCTAGATTGGCACATGATGCGCCAATTTATAAAGCCTTGGTGCATGATGCGCCAGATTGACGCATGATGTGTCAAAGGACCGAACACCCCCGATAGCCTATAAAATCTTGAAATCGCATGAACAAAGTCCATTTTTGCTGCTTAAGTTGTCTCCTACCTTGAGAACTTGGTCTAGGACGTCACATTGTGGGCAAAAGAGAAGGATTCAGTGGTAAAAACCATAGATTTCATCTTCGCTTAGTAAGAGCTTCACTATAACTTATAATTTTTTTATTTTCACCATGGATATAGGAGATTTGTAATTTGGGAATTTTGATGAAAAAGATTGAAGAAAACTCATGATGAAAAGTTTCTTACCAAATAATCTTTCTTGAGGAGTTAGATTTTCTTATTTAGCAATTTATTTGGAATTATTTGGATTTTCTTAGAATTTTCAAATGGCTCCCTAAGTTAAGAGAGGAAGGTCGTCTGAAGATTTTGATGCACGAAGATTTGTTAGTTTCAAAGCCCAACATAGTTATAATAGGAAAATGGAGGCATATAATTCAAAGAGTGGAATCATTTGTTGAATCTAGACGTGGAAGAAGAGATAAGCCCTCTACATCTCTTATATAGGCATCTACTTCTTGATCTTCATCATTTGAAAGTATTATGGACTAGCTGATGATTCAACTAATGTACATAGTTAATATTCAAACTCAGTTGGGAGAGGTAGGAGCAAGAAATGCTTATAATGATGATTATCAGTAGAGGAGTGTTCAACATGATATTGATTTCGAAAATGCTATTGTAAGTCATCTTAGGGGTGAACCTAATGTGGACTTTCCTGCTTGCCCTAGTTTCACTCCTTATGCTCCTGTCTGTTCATAGTTTCACTCCTTATGCTCCTGTTCATGATGAAGAAGAAGAAGAAGAAGAAGAAGAAAATTTTGATGATGATAAGGAAGGATATGAGAATTGATTTTTATAAGTTTAGTTTAGTGTGCTTTGATGTTTGCTTGTTATTTGTGAGTGTATTGTGATGTACTTTTATCTGGAACCAGTTGTAGTAAAAACTTTTATGTTGTTTTGTGAGCTAAATTTTTTATAGTAAGTTTAGACTTTCTCTTTTTCTATAATTTTAGTTTTTTCAGTTTAGTTTTTTTAGTTTTTGTATTTCTTTTTTTAATTCTCAGCAAGTTCTTTAAAATAAATTATGTTTTATTTAATGCTTTAAAGCAGGTATGTAGTTTTACAGTTAGTGCCTGCAGTATACCAGAGCCCACTTTCATAGTTAGAAATACTCTACAGGTCAGTTTTTATTTTCATGCATTTACTGTTTTCATTTAGCTACTAAATTTTATACTAAAAATATTTTTAAAATCAAATAAAAGCTTAAGTTTTGGGGAAAGAAAAATTTATTTTGAAAAGAAGTAAATTAAATTTTATTTGTCCTCAATTAACTATATTTTTAAAAATTAATTTAACATAGCTTGGGATATTAATATTTAAATTTAAATGATTATACTTCTGTTTATAAATATTGTGGTAAATTTAGGTAAAAAGTTTTTAATAATGAAGGTCAATTCTAAAGTTAAAGATATTTGGTATGGAAGGATAAGACTATGTTTTTCTATTTAAAGTAAAGAAAATAGTATTTTTAAAGTGTTGTGAATTTTAGAGTTTCATGTCAGAAGACAAAAAATGAGTCTTTATGAAAAATCGTCAACTAATATAAAGTTATAAAGTGAGAAAAGGTATAGAGTTCTTACTTTAAGAAGAGGATAGTGAAGTTCATAATCATTAAAGGCTTTATAGATATAATAATCCTCGCTTGGAAAAAGAAAAAGAAAAGAAAGGATTGAAAAGATCCTAAAAGAAATAAAAAAAAGGAAAATAAAATGAAAAAGAAAAGAAAAACATGTGAAGAGAAGCTTGAGAAGATGCTAAATCAAAAATTGGCTTCACTTGAATCAACTTTAGGAAGAAGCTTCATTACATTTTTTAAACTTATATTGGAGTATTAGTAGCATTTATAGTAAATTTTCTATGAAGTTATTTTTCATATGAATTTTCTAAACGTTCTTAATAAGAAAAATTGCAATTCTTCTTAAAATCAATAGAGATTCAGAAATCTTAAATTTGATTACTGAGGATTCCTAAACTTAGAGTTTGAATCTAAGTTATTAAAGGTTTTTTTTGTTAATTTTGCTATTTTATTTATTAAACTAAAGTATAGAAGTTATAAGTTAATCTCTATCCTAAGTCATATGATTTTATGTAATAAAAGTGTCACTTGAGGACAAGAAACATTTAAGTTTGGGGGATTTTGATACACCAAAATAATTTACTATTTTAAGTACATATTTTATGCTTATTTTTGGTGTTATTGCACTTTAAAAAAGGGTATTTTCATGTTTTTGTTGCAGGTATATCATTTTTAGGCATTTGGACAAAAAAATGACAAGAAGGACGAATTTTTTAGCCAAAACAACAAATTTTTGGATTCTAGCGCATGATGCGCCGTTTGACAGAGAACTGGCGCAAGATGTACCAAAAACAATTTTTTGCAAATTAAGATGGTTTGAGACAAACTTTGTGTGAATTTTCAGAGGGACACTTGTTCTACACACCTATTAGAGTAATTCAATGCATATAGACATTTTGGAAGGTACTTGTATGAAGGGATATGTCTGTTGGATCAAATGACATATCTTTAGAATTCAAAAGTGTTGACTTTTGGAGGGAATTTGGAATTCTTTTCAAAGAAGGCAGCCCAAAAATAAGAGCGAAGAATTCAAAGGGGGCTTATAGTCGGATTAGAAAGGGAGAGTGAGAAAGTTGGCGTGAGAGGAAGAAGAAAGAAGAGGATATTTTTTTCTATGGTTGTAAGAGGAGAGGGAAGGTGAGAGATTTCTTCTTCATTACATTTCTATGAGAGAGTTGATTGACATTATAAAGAGATAAAGGCTTGGAGAGAGCATATACAGATTTGCTTAGGAAGGATTGTGAGATAAGTTGTCTTTTATTTCTTTTGTCTTGTAAAATTATTTTTATATATGAAATCCTTATTTTGTCGTACCCTTCTCATGAATTCTAAATAGTCTTCATTATCCTTTTCCCTACTTTGAGATAAGGTTTTGTGAAGAATTGATTTTATTTTCTATAGTTTTAAATATTAATAATTTTTAATGATTTGAACTTCGAACTTTATTTACTTTTTGATATGGCCAATTGAAGTGTTAAAACTTGTTGAGAAACATATGTTCTGAAAGGGATAAGATTTCTACACCATAGGGATAGTCACATTTTTATTTCATGGGAGAGTATGACATCCATGAAATTTGGTGCAAATAAATAGGGAAATATACTTTGTTGGATGCAGAATTTGAGATTTTAAAGTGACAGATTAAAATCCCCAATTTGGTCAAGTTGATTGGAAATTGATCCAAGATTGTTAGTCCTAAAGTGAGCGAGTAGTGGGAGCTCTAAAGTGGCATCCGGTATCTTCCTAGCCTAACTACAGAATTAGGGACCAAACTCTAGATTAGTGAATATTTTTTATAACAATTGGAAGAGGGTAAAGAATAGGATTGCTCTTATTTGGCACAAAACGGTTTTTTTATATAATTTCAAACGATTTCAATTTTTTCACAATCCATATACTCATTATAATGGTGAAGGATGCTTTCTTAAATTTGAACTTTTCATCAAAACAAAAACTTTGTTTAGTTTTCGTAATTTTACTTTTAAAAGTTAGTTCTTAGTTAGTTAACTTTATTTTTTAACTGCATTTTATATAGCATTTACCTTAGTAGTTAATATTCAAACTTTGCACTTTAATTCCTTTTGCATTTTTAATTATAAAATAATTTCAAAAACTTAATTAAAGGGTTTTCCAACTTCCCTGTGGTATCGATATCTAGGACTCCATTGGAGCCCTTTATTACTTGAGTGATATGTATATTTGTGTTGATTTTAACAAGGATTTGACAATTTAAAAAGAGTTTTAAAAACAAAACTATTTTCATAAAAGGTATTTTTGTTGGAATTATATTACATATTTATTATATATATGTCGTGTCGTGCGTAATTATGTAATATTGAAAAAAATTTGCAAAATTCAAACTAATTCTATGACCACATCATGTGACATAAATCCTCAACTTCTTTTAGGCCATTGCATGGCTCTGCTATATAATTTATGCCCTAACTCGTCCTAGGATTCCAAGGTTTATGTTTATCATGACCTAAATTCTCATATCTTCTAAGTTGTTTGTGTGACTGTCTCACATAAATGTAAGCCCTAATTACGGCTGGATGAAACATTTAAATAATTTCTTTTCCAAAACTAAAATCAAATCATAGGATATCTCGTGAAGTCGCCGAGGTTCTCCTCAGGATCCATGACATGACCTTGTTCTTCTTCCTTTAGATTCCAAAAATAAATGTTCCAAATTTTTTCTATTCCGATTTCACATCTCTTTCTCCGATCTTTTGAAAAGTTCTATCCCTTCAACTCCTTGAAGACAATATCCCCTACTTTTTATGAAGACTTTTCTTAGGTGAGTTCGGTTATTTAAGATGTAATTAATTATAGGGGCTTTCCCTTATAGAAAACTTTTAAGAACCCAACTTAATATAAAACCTATTTAATTTTTCATTTTTAATAGGGGAACTTGTCGTTCAACATAAAAAAAATAGTTTTTCACAGACTGAAATGGATTTCATAAATTCTTTAGTTTATTTAATTAAGCCTCACTAGTAATTAGTGTATTTAACCTCCAGGATAGATGCATTGCTTGCGGTATTATGCTCTTTTATTTAAACTACTGAGGATATGACATCCATCCGATCTTATATTTTTAAAATTTGAAATACTACTTAACCCAAATTTTATATATATATATTTATTTATTTGTATATATATATATATATAAAATTAAACTAGGTGTCGGGATATCCATTATGGCAACCGACAATTTCCAATTTGGCAACCGACACCTGTGCTTTTCTTCCTAATGCGACATTCTTAAATCTTTGAGATAGATATAAGACAACCGTAAATGAATTAAGGCATCCTATTCTCCTTTCTTTACACTTTCCTTCCCAACATAGCATTCCTTTGATTTGATCAATATTTTGAGTTGGATGTGAGTCTATGCGCATTTCATCTCAATCAGGTCTCTTCACATATTTCTGCATTGTGAAATTATATTTTTAAAAAATCAAAATCAAAATTAAAATTAAAAATAAGACGTCAAAATCAAATCTAATCTTCCTAGTGACCGTTAGTTTTTCTGATGGTTGTCTCTGCAAATCCGTCGCATAGCCCCTCACTAGGGTTAACAAGCACAAATAACTTTGTAAATTCCAAATTCACCCCTGAAAATTGACATTCTAAAGGTATACCTATCAATCCCTAGTGAGAGTTCTGGAGTCTTCAAATTCAATCAAGGATTCCTTTATAACTCCTTAGTGGAAACTCTCTCCACATTTCCTTTATTTTCCTCTGAGCATGCTAGTTGTTTCATTTTATTGATCTCTTCGGTCAACGCCAATATATGTGATTTGCTTATCCGACACACTACACCTATTAGGGGTCCATTTATTGACCTCACTTTTTATTGTGGTCTAGTCTCTCTTCTCTAGAAGCCTAGGATTTAGCTGTAAGACTTTCCTATTGCCTATTCTAGAAGACTAGTGATGGAGCCCTCACCATTAAAAATTCTAAATCTCTTTATGCTCATATTGGAGTTTCATATGCCTAACGCTAACCTCTAGCACTTAGTAGGATGAAGACAAGCATAACGAAGCTCAAGAGGAGTTCCATATAGGATGGTAAGGCCTTAGGGTAAACCCTAGGTGGTCTGGACTTGGTCAAAGCTTGCACACACACCTAAAACACCACATTTTCACTCTTAACCAAACATGCCTTGCTTGATCTCATACTCTTTTCGAAACTTAGGTGGATGGTCCTTAAAGCATTAGCTTTGGGCTAGGGTTTGTCTAAGACCAGCACATGGAGGATCCATAGTGGGAGCTCCCTTGGTCTCATGGCTCAAAAAAAGGGTAATTTTATGATTAGCATTCTCAATTGTTTTCATCCTAACCAATTACCCAATTTAACCTTCTGCCCCCAAACTTTTTCAAAACTACCAAATTACACTTGAAAACCTAAATTTTTAAAAAATTACCTAAACTACCTAATTTCATCAATAAATCATCTCAAACCCTTTCAAACCATGCAAACTACCCAAAACATTCCAAAATTCCCAAAATTCCAAAAATACTCATAACTTTCTCAAATTTACTAAAAATGCCCCTCATGGCCAAAATTTTCCCAAGAACCTCCAAAATCATTTCAAACACTCCTAAAACCAATCTTGACCACTCATTGGGTCAAATTTGACCAAATTGACCCATTTTGTCCAAAATCCCCAAAATTACTTCTAAGTGCCTAAAGTCCCCATATCACCTCCAATTTTAGCCAAATTGATCTCAAATTTCTTCAATTTCAAGCCCAAACTCAAATTCACCGTGTCCAACCCCAATTGTAATCAAATTCAGACCCAATTGAACCTAATTTCAAGTCTTAATTTTAAGTGCATATCCATTAACCCCAAATTGATCCAAAATTCAAAGTACCCTAAATTGAGCTCCATGGCTAATCAAGTTTCCCAAAGTTGAAATTCACATCACAAATTAAATTTCATCACGTTTAAATCTAAATTTAATTAAATCCAAATCCATTTGATTAGCTCATGATTAATGTTCAAAATTAAAATCGTCATCATGCATATCCAAAAGCCCATACCCATATGCGTTTCTTAAAGCCCATGGATTATAAAATCTATTCACTACGGCATCATAACAAATTTCTACTTGCATACATGGCACTTTACCAAAACTGGGCATCATGGCATTTTCCACCAAAATTTACATATAAATAAATTTTCATTTTAAAGGAAATTTTCAATGGTATCATGGACATCATGGAATGGCCCTTGTAGCCTTCCATGGCCATCCCAAGGTCAAATTTGCCAAAAATGGCAAGCATAGGTGAGTACTCCCTCTCCCTCCTCCAATTGAACTTACCTATTTCATGAAATTTCTAAACCACTTCCCTATGCAGAAATCAACCATCTAAGCTTACCTAAACTTGCTATGGGGTCTTAGGATTAACCCTAACCACTTTGGGCATGGGCCTAGTCACTCTACCAAGGAATTAAACCCAAGCTAGCCAATGTAGCCCAATCATCTTTTCCCTTTTGGATTTCCACCATGGAGCCACTTTAAATCCAAATTGACTGCACCACTCAACCTTCCTGGCTTCCCAGAGCATAGAAGTGACCAAACCCTCGCTGGAAAGCCACCCTAACCACCAGAAAACACCATGCCTAAGAGGGCCCATATGCCTTAAACTAAAAGTTGAACCCGCCTGAGTTGGCTAAGCCCCATTGGCCACTGGAGCTCTTCTTCCGACAACCTATGCGGCCTCTCTGCCACCTTGGCTTGCTCTGATGGTAGCCATGGCTATGGTTATATAATGAAATAGAGAAGTTAATCCCCTAAGTTAATCCCCACAGTTTTCCTGCCCTAATTCCGACTCTCCTAACCCAATTTGGCCACTGGAGCTCTTCTTCCGACCATCTATGCAACCTTAACCAAAAATTCTTCAGACCATCTAACAGTATAGAGAAGTTAATCCCCACAGTTTTCCTGCCCTAATTCTGACTCTCCTGACCCTATTTCAAGTTTAAAATTTAGGGGTTTTCACGGCCATACCATCAAGTGCCACCTAAATCCAAATTGATTTTTCCATAAGCTTCACCAGAGCAAAAGAAGACTTCCCCAACCGATAACCCATCATCTTGAGCACTCTGGCCTAGTCCAAGACCAAACTTCTGATTGAATTCATACTTGGGCCCAATATTTGTTTAATTTGACACTTAGAAGAGGTTTGCAAGCTAACAACAAAACTGAGGAACAAATCTAATTGAGGCTACACCTCTTGGACTAAGGTATGGATCAAAACACCCAAATATAAGCTCGGTTTGGGCTTTTATGAAGTGAACTTTTATTTCATACTTGATCAACAATATAGATAGGTTTTTCATGACTAGATGAAGGTGTAGGAACAAACCCCACTTGATTTTGTTGAGAATCAAGGTATAAATTAGGTTTATAAATTGAATGTTTACGGGTTAGGGCCATTGGGAATGATGACCAGGAGCCATCCGATCAAGTGTGTACCGGATGGATGGTTCAGATTACGTCGAAAGAGAGGATGGAATATAAAATGTGGACTGAGTTAGTGGCTACATGGATGGCGGAGTCAAACAGTAGAGCGACGCATGGGCTTTAGCATCTGCCTAAGATGACGCAGCTACCATATGTTTAAGTTGTAAATTAGGGTTTTAATTGATTTATTTATTTTAGTTAGCTTAGAAAATGCATAACTTTTTGGAGAAAAATGCTTAAGATAAAAGAAAAATATCCTCTTGCTTAGTGAATAGAGGAGAACAATGTGGATTAAAAATTAAAGTTATTTGACTTATATTTTGCTTTTAATTAATTAAATACTCAAAAACATAATTAAATCTTAACTTATTAAATACTATCCCCATGGGGTGAAACTTTGGAGGTTTAAACTCTCTGTCTTTAGGTGTGATTTTTTCAATGTTATAGAACACCTATAAGTGTAGAAGCCCTAATTTTCAAAGTAAATCACCTTTGTTTGTTCAAAAAATTATAAAAATTAAAATATAAATAAAATAAACATAAAAATTATTTTGGTAGGTTCACTGTGATCAGAGGACCCTAGAAAAAATATAAATGGATTTAATTAATTTAAAATATTATTTTATGTATTTAACTCGTTAAAATGAAAGACAAATCAAATAAATAAAATACAAATAAAAAATTCCAAATTTAGACCCACATTTTTAGTAATAATTATTTTAACCTACTGTAAAAATTTGGAACCTGTTTAAAATGTATTTACCACCAAATTTGATTTTTTAAGTAAAATGGCATTTTTGCATTAAAATAATATAAATAGATTAAATATAATTAAGAAAATTACATAAAAGTTTTTGGAGGTCCTTTGTGACCAGCGGAATTAAAGAAAAATAAAATTGAAGTTTAAATAAATATTTGATTTTGTAAGGGGCATTTCGAATTTCAAAAATTAAAAAATAATTAAAAAATTAAATACTAATCCCCATGGGCTTTTAAGGGCAGTTCTTTTCCTCTTTAGTAGCCTAGGGTCTAGCCATAGAACTTTCCTATTGACTATTCTTAGAGATTAGAAAGGAACCCTCATAATTAGAATCTTTAAACTCTTCTTTGCTCAACTTGAAGTTCCATATATTGGTCCTAACATCTAGCACTTAGTAGGTGGGGCTACTATAGGGGAGCTCAAGGAGAGTTCCCATAGGATTTCTTGGCCTTATGGTTGACTCAAGCTGTTAGTGTTAAGCTAGTGTATACACTCTCACTCACTTTCACATTACACCCGACTCACAACTCCAAACCCAAACTTGTTAACTTTGATCCCTTGATCTTTTGAGAGACTCTTATAGATGGTCCCCTAGACCCACTAGCCCTAGTCTAGGGTTTAGATAAGACCAGTACATAGAAGACCCAAATGAGGATTTCATTGGTCCACATCTCAAATAGGGTGGTTGGCACCCCAATTTCACTAAAATGCCTAACTTAGTCATTTGCCCCCCAAATCTACACAATTTACCAAAACACTCCCAAACCCTAAGTTTGATCAAAATTGTCAATTTCACCCAAAATACCTAAATTTGTTCAAAAATCATCTCAAACCATTTGAAACTACACAAATTGCCCAAAACCTCCCAAAATTACAAAACTTATCAAAATACCCCCAAATTTACGAAGATACCTTTGGTGGCCCAAAATTTCCCAAAACCTTAAAAATCGTTTCAAATGTCCCTAAAATCAATTTGGACCCTTCAATTTAACTCAATTTGATCAATTTGACTAATTTTGACCAAAAGTCACAAATTGCCCTTAAAGACCCAATTACCCTAATTCACTAACTCAATTTGATCAATTTGACTAATTTTGACCAAAAGCTCCAAATTGCCTTTACAGGCCCAATTACCCCAATTCCCAATGTCCACCAATTTGATCCCAATTTCCTCCAATTTTAATTATAAACACATTTTCCCAATTTCAATTCTAAACTCAAATTCATCATGAAAAAACTCAATTAAGACCAAATCATAACCCAATTGATTCACACTTTGAGCCTAATCTCACCCAAATTCAAAGCCCCCATGTTTGCCTCAAGTTAGCCACATATCCAAATCACCAAATTGAATGCCCAAATCCCAAAATTGAGAGCCAATTAATTTTGAGAACACTACAGAACATTTCCCTAGAACATTTTAAACCCTCAATTTGGACTTAGCCCAACTTTAGCTTAACCTAAACTAAAATTTAACCCAACTACCCCAATTTGATCAAATGTCCAAAATCCTTCTAATTGACCCTCCAAATCAATTAAAATTCACTCCAAATCTTTTCTAAACTCTTTGTGAAAATCATATATATAATTTTGCTCAATCAATTGAGTTCAATGTAATGTCTAGCGCAACCCAAACCAAAATTAAAGCCAATTTGACCAAATTGAACCCATGCACCAAAGTTGACCATGCAAAGCTAAATTGGCCAACCAAGGACCACTCCAGCCACCAAGTGAAAACTAGTGACCAGGCTAGAATCACCTAGCCCACCCTAGATGAGCTATGGACCAACGGTCCCTAGATTTAAGGGACTTAAGGGATTTGACCCCATATTTAGCCAAAACATGAAATATCTTTGCCATCATTGCTTACCCTCGGGAGTGAATCATAATTAGCCACCCCTTACCTCCATGAGCTAAGAAGTGACCAGACCCTAGCGAACCATCACCTCAGTGACCAGAAATAGTCACGCCAAAAGAAAACAAGAGAGCCAAAACCCAAAATTGAACTCACCTGAGTTGGCTAAGTGTGATTGGCTATTAGGAACTTTGTTCCTTATACTTATGCAACACCCTGACTATCTCAGCTTGGATTGAGAGCCACCATAGCCTATTCTATTTAAACCACCCCCTCCAAGGCCATAAAAAAGAGGTAGCAAAATTCCTTTGGGAAAAATTATCTAATTGATTCAAGAGATTCCTCAGCTCAATCCCACTATTTTACCCTCTCGGTTCCCACCGTGAGAGCTCAGTTTCAAGTTCAAAATTTCAGCTGGAACTAAGATATATTTCTTCACACCTCCAGTGTCCACCAAACTCTATTTAACTGTGCCCACACTATAACCAGAGTGAGAAGATTTGATTACCCACAAAAGACCCATCCTAAACAACCTCTAACCTAAAGCTAGATTAACATCTGAAATGGCCTTGATCAAAATCATACCTGGACAATTTTTGAGGGCTTAGGAGTTCATCTGGAGGTTTTTTGGACCCAATTGTGAAGCTGCTACAACCATTTGATTAAGGCCTCCCCTCTCAGACAAAGGTATATAGCTCTAACCCTAAATCAAGCCTATTTTGATTCCTCATACATATTTAATGTATTTCATACTGTATAAGCCATATAAATATATTCATCTTGAGTAGATGAAGGTTTAGAAACAAACCCCATGCAATTTGGTTGAGTTTAGAGGGAGATCGTATGGTTTTAAGTTGAACGCTTCTCGGATTAAGACACTTTGGGATGATGCCGGAGAGCCGTCTAATCGCGTGTTTATTCAATGGATGGAGGAGATCAAGTATGACAAAATCTTGGTACGTGAACCGTAGGGCCACGTGGAAGTTGATGTGTCTGGCAGCATCAAATACGGAGTGCCGCATCTAAAGCTCGGAGCGGACAAGGTTGACACGGCGGCTGAGTTCGATAAGTAGAAAATTAGGGATTTCTGATTTATTTCAATTCAAGAACTTTGAAAAACCATAACTTTGTGTAAAAAAATCATAAAAAAAAAAATAAAAATATCCTCTTACTCAGTGAACAGAGAAGAATAATGTAGACCAAAAGTAAAAATTAATTGCTGACTCCTTGACTTATAATTAATTAAATACTCTTTGTAGTATTTCAATTCATTATGGATAAGTATTGGTCACCATAGCTTGAAATTATGAGAGTTTATTCCTCATGATAGAGGCTATATTCTTTGATTTTTCCAAGGTCAGAGGACACCTCTATGCTTTTATCACTAATTTTCAAGCTAAGATGACTATTTCGGCCTAAATTAATTGTATGAACTTAAATATCACTTTAAAAATTATGAGATAAATTTTAGTAGGTTTCCTGTGGTCAGAGAAGCTTAGGAAAAATATCATAATGCCTTGAATAATTTTGTAAAATTCTATATTTAATTAAGTTTATGTATCTTGTACTAATTTATGTAAATTAAATAATAATAAAAAATTAACAAAACTAATTCCACTTTGTGCATAAAGATAATATTAACCCAAAATAAAATTTGAAAATTATTTGATTCCACATTTAAGCACTAAATTTGACTTTTTAAGAAATATTTTATTTTTGTACAAAATTAATTATAGTAAATTAAATACACTTAGGAAAATTATGAAAAGTCATTTTTTCAGTTCTTTTTTATTAGGAGCACTTACGAAAAATAAAAATCATTTTTTATAAAATACTTAATTATTTGCTTATGTTTTGAATTTAAAAAATAATTAAAAATAGATAAAAATTTCAAAAATACAAAAAAATTAAAAATGTTTCTCATTGCTTCATGATCACTTAGGAATCATTAATTTTTTTTTCTAATTTTTGTAAGTTAAGAAATAAATTTCTTAAAGCTTAAAAGGCATCTTTTCTATTTTCTAATTAAAATAATTATAATAAATTAATTAAAAATCATAAATTTATAAAATTTGTTTCTCTGAGTTCTTTTGACTCAAAGAAGTTTAATAAAAACATAAAAAATAATTTTTGTATATAAAACATCTTTTCCATTCAAATTAAATCGTAAAAATCAATAAATAATTTTAAAATTAAATTAAAGATTTGATTCAAATAGTCATGAAATTTTGTTTAAGTCTCCCTCTGACCTAAGAAAAACTTTAATAATTTTTCCATAAACCAAAAACTTTATTTTGATTGATTAAATGAATTAATTTTTAAAATCTTATTTTTAAATTTAAAAATAATAATTATTTAGATTAAAATCTCAAAACTACATTTTTCTCCACTAATGTTTTATTTAGTCCATGGATAGGTTACTCTAAAATCTCTGAAGTCATTTGAGTGGTGCTTAATAAGTTATGAGGTGAAGAGCCTCAAGGGTAAAGTGGTCATTCTGGATTTTTATTTCGTTAATCAAAATTTAGGATTAATCCAAAAGGAAAATGGGTAATTTTAACTCTAATGAATATGTTTGGGTGATTGAAACATAATGGGTAAAAGGTAGAAACCAACTTGCCACCTTTCCATGATAAAAATAAAATTATAAATTTTCTAAATTAACAAAATTTGGAAGTTAATCAAAACCAAATGATTTCCAAGTGAAGGGCTTAAGCTAAGGAGATGGTGTTTCACTTATGATTAAGTCCACAACTAATGATGATCTGACTTCTTTTAATCAAAATCCACATCACCTAAATTAAAATTCTAACCCTTGTTAATTTTGTTGGCATTAGATTTATTAAAGGGCTTGGTAGTGATCTAGGCTTGATGTTTAATTCATTTGATGGGATTTAGAGGATAACATGATTGATGATTAGGATTACAAGCCCAACTTTAGTGATGGGTACAAAGGTCCTTAAAGACTGGAACTTGCCTTAGGGGCATTCACCTACGTAGCTTTTAAGTGAAATATCAACGTATTAATTTGGTACCCTATCCTCGGGATGATTAAAATGTTAAAGTTTATCAAGTAATGTGGTAATTTTAATTTGACCTGGGATGATTACTAGAATAATATGATAAGTTCATAATGAAATAAAATGTTTCAAGGGATCTTTAAAGCACCTCTGGGTCATTCCCCCAACACTTCAGAATCTCTTAGATATTTTGAAGGGCAAATTGAACTTGCTATATTTTGTCCTAAAATCTTCCATTAAGATCATTCGATACACAATAATTCATGGTTTGGAGTCTTTTAGATACACCTTCATCTACTCTTGCAACTTATTTAAATTTTTGCAAAATTATATACATGTTCCAAAAGCTAATATTTCAGCCGGAATGAGAAGACGATCGGTACACTTTTAAAGTGTTATTTAATTCCTGTCATTTTACTTTTGCTGCAAAATATCATAACTGCTTGGGTGTGCAGTCTAATTTTCTTGCAAAATCAAAAAAAAAATTCAAAAATTAATTAACATTTTCAAAACCTAAAACAAACTATTTCAACGGTAAACATAAATCATTTGAAATTTCACTAAACTTAAAATGTTCTTTTAAATTTACAGGAGTCCCTTGGAGGAGGTAACCCATGGTTGTTAATGAAACCTCCTCAATTTAAATGTGTTTCATAACTCATTTGAGCTAAGTAAATTCAAAAGAAAATAGTGATATCGAAACAAGGGGACCGTGAAATCCTAAGTGGTGTCGCTCTAATCAACTTTAACATCCGCATAATATTTAAATAACCATAACCCCAGAAAACACTTGATTTGACATTATGAATTGACACATTAGAAAACTTAAACTTTTCATGATGTTCCCGACTGTGAAATGTAATATAGTTATGTAAAAATTATAAACTTGACTCTGCTATGCAACGGTGCCAAAAGCTTGATGCAATCTTTTATAAATAAGAAATTTAAACAATTAATGTTGGGATTCTATGCAAGTATAAATATCATTATCAAGTAATAAAGGACTTTTTATTTAAGCCCAAATATCGATCCCATGGGGAAGGTTTAAATTTGAAATGATAAATTAACTATGAAATTCACATAAATCAAACGAAATTACTGTCACTAATTTTGAATGTGCAAGAAGCTAACAAATCTAAATTATTTAACTTCCAGCAAAACTGAAATGCAAAGTTTAAACAGTTAATACTAAATTATTAAACTATGTTTATGCGAAAAAGATTTCTTTTGGGAAAAAGCATCTTTCCCACTACAATGAGATTTTGGGTAAACTAAGATGACATAAATCATTTTAAGATGTATTGTGCAAAATAAGAGCAGTTTTAATTCTCTACCCTGATACAGTGTTATAGAAAATCATTGGCTAATCCCAAGTTTAGTCACTAAATCTATGGGTAGGCTAGGAGAATACTGGCTCCCACTCCAGAGCTGAAAGCTAACTCTCGCTTTAGTTCTTAAACACTAAGATTGAAATGGGGATTTTAGTCTGTCACCCTAAAATCTCCAATTCTACACCCAATAATATATATTTCCCTATTTATGTGCACTTAATTCCATGAATGAAATCCTCCTTCACGGAATCAAATGTCATCCTCACTCTGTTATAATTGATACTCTATTTTCTGGATCATATGTTTCACAATAAATTTTAACAATTCAATTGGCTAGATGGAAAAACAAATTAAGTTCGGAGTTGAAAAATCATCACAATTTATTTTATATTTTGACACGTTTATACTATCTTTTCATTTCACCATTTCTCAGAGTAGGGAGAAAGGTAAAGAAAACTACTCAGACTTCATGAAATAGATACAACAAAACAAAAATTTCATATGTAAAATAAAGTTCATACAACAATAATAAACAAACAACACGTTTATACTATCTTTTCATTTCACCATTTCTCAGAGTAGGGAGAAAGGTAAAGAAAACTACTCAGACTTCATGAAATAGATACAACAAAACAAAAATTTCATATGTAAAATAAAGTTCATACAACAATAATAAACAAACAACACTTATATGAAACTCTTTTTCAAAAAAATCACTTGTAGCCTTTCTTAGGAAATATAAGAAGAAGAAATCTCTCACTTTTCTCCTTCACCAACATTATTAAAGAAAGATTCACACTTAATCTCAACACAGAAACTCTAAATTCTTAAAGAAAAATCACTAATAGACTATAAAATGGTGGTAGAATGAAGATGAAAAAGTGTATAAATATAATTTTTAATCACACTTTCAAATTTATAAAGCAAAATAATTTAATATTCAGTGTCAAAATCAATCCACAACACTAAACACTGACACAAAACTAAGCACACAATTAAAGTTTAGAATTCTAAAGCAAAGCAAACTAAATCAAATCCATACAATATCAATAAATACATAAGTATTTTAAACTGCTAAAAAGTCCAAATTCTTCAATTATTCTGCCTTGTCTTCAGTGTTTTCTCCTCCTCTATATCTCCCATAGACTGGTAATGAACGTACAGATTGTAGAAGGGTCGGTACAGAAATTGATCAGTCAAATTTTCTTCGATCCAACCTTTTTTCTTGAACATTCGAACCAATCCTGCTTCAATTGTTCCAGTATGATCAAAACTCTCCTTCATTCTCCAATCTAGGTGGATCAAAAAGGTATTTGAGATTTTCTTTTGCATTCATTATACTGAAGTTCTCATTCAATTTTCTTCATTTTCTTTTCTAAAGCAAGTGAACTTCCAACTGTTTGTGGAATTAATGGATTTGAAGTATGTGATGAATGACCCAAGATAGTATATAATGCTTCATTTCCATTCTCAACATAATTATCATCAATAGGAATCATGGGCTCCCAAAGTAATAAAACTTTATCCCAACTTTCATATGGAACTTGAGATTGACTGCAAAGTAGGAAAACTGTAGAGGGATGTCCAAGTCCAAATATTGGCCCATTCATAATAATACCCATAATAGATTTAAATATGATTGATCCTACATAATTGGGCTTTTCCATTTTAATAAAGTAGTTTAAAATAACACTTTCTTTGGTGACTCTACTAATCTTCATGGTAGAGACTAATTTTGCAGAAATGAAAAGATTCCACTATTTCGATATTGGATTAAAAAATGAAGTAGAGAAACAACATGTCCTTCATCTTGCATTTCCCAAATATCACTTTCATCAGTTAAAAAATTATAGACATCTTGCATCAAATCTCTCATTGGGATAAAATTTGTATAATAACAGATTCGAACATTTTCTATTATAGACAACTCATTAATTTGCGCCAGAGTAAATGGTACAACTTTACATCGTATGAAGACTACTCTATGGGTAGATCCATGTAAGTTGGCATAGAATTCCTTCACCACTGGTACAACAATTACTTAGTGTAGCACAAAACTTCCCATCATCTTGGTACAATGATCTTATCAATTGAAGAACTTGGATTAATCAATCCATGATTGACAAAGCCTCTTTTTCGTAATAAATTTGTCGTACAATCTCTATGCGTAAAAATTGATAAACTTTATTATATTAAAAACTCCATACCTGGAAGTATTTCTGGAATTGGAAGCCATGAAATTTGAAAATTGAAAGTTTTTGGTCGTCCAAGGCAATTTTTAGTACTTTAAAAACACCTCTTTATGATTATTAAGGATCGAAATCCTGCCAAAGTATGCCAAAAACATCAATAATGGAAAAAAAAATGCTTTGGACGTTGTCGGTGCTCCTGATGGCGCTGTCGGCTCCATGGTCTGTCTAGCCCATTTTGGTGTCATCGGCTCTAACGGCCAAAATCACGTCTTTTCATTTTTTTATTCAATTAGATTCCAAAATTTCCTCCAATACCAATATTTGTTTTAATTTATGATATAAAATTTTGTAGATTTATTATGTCCGAATATATTAAACACTTTTTAAATAAAACTTCTTTAAATTTTCGTATGTGCCCTTCATAATAATGTTTCAATCGATGACCATTAACTTTAAAAATCTTTTCAGTGTTAGGATCTTTAATAACAATAATTCAATGATGATAGACTTTAATCACTTTAAATGGTCTTAACCATCTAGATTTTAGTTTTCCTGTAAATAATCTCAATCTTGTATTATATAATAATACTTCCTCTCCAAATTCAAACTTCTTATTAATAATCTTCTGATCATGCCAAATTTTTATTTTCTCTTTATAGATTTTTGCATTATTGTATGCTACATTTCTAATCTCCTCAAGTTCATCGAGCTGCAATAATCTTTTTTAACCAGCATCTTTAAAATAAATTAAATTCTTTAATAGCCTAAAATGTTTTATGCTCCAATGCTACTAGTAGATGACATATCTTTCCAAAACTAAGTCTATGTGGGGACATTCCTATCGATGACTTATAAGCAGTTCTATATGCCCATAATGTAGTATCTAATCTAGCGGACCAATCTAATTTATAAGGATTTACATCTTTTTCTAAAATTCTTTTAATTTCACAATTTGATATATCCACTAGACCGCTAGTCTGAGGAAGATAAACTGTAGAGAATCTACGCATAATATCATATTTTTTAATTATTTTTTTGATTTTATTATTCCTAAAATGAGATCCTCCATCTTTAATAATTACTCTCAGCATTCCATATCTTTTAAAAATACTTTTAATTAAAAATTTATAAACACTCCAAGCATCACATTTAGGTACAACAATAGCTTCAATCCATTTAGACACATAATACACAAACAATAAGATATATATCTCTCCTAAATATTGTACAAATAGTCCCATATAATCCAAGCCCCAAACATAAAAAAATTCAATTCTGAAGTAAAGTTTGGGGGCACCTTATAATGTGTAATTTAAAGTAATTTCATTTATTTTAGAAATATTTCCTACTCGCTGACATCGATTGCACGTTTTAATATATTCATTAACATCTCTAAAAAAAATAGGCCAATAAAATCCAACTTGTAATATTTTATATGCAGTTCTATTTGTTCCAAAATGTCCTCCAAATTCAGAATCATGACATCTTTTAATTATTAGTTGAGTTTCTTCATAAGGCACACACCTTCTAATAATTAGGTCTTTTCATTATTTATATAAATATGGGTCGTCCTAAAAATAGAATTTTGAATCATATATAAATTTCTTAAATTATTGATTCTTAATATCTTGTGGTAGAATATCACTTACAATATAGTTTACTATGCAGCATACCACCTTACATTCATTTCATCAATACTATATATTTGTTCATCAGGGAAACTTTCTAAAATTTCATTTGAAAAATTAGTTAACATTTCTCTTTCTAGTCTAGAAAAATGACCAACTATTTGATTATCATTTTACTTTCTATCAACTATGGTAAAATCAAACTCTTGCAAAAGAAGTATCCATCTAATTAATCTTAGTTTAGCATCCTTATTTTGCATCAAGTATTTAATAGCAGAATGATCTGCATGCATTATACATTTGGTTTCGATTAAGTAAGGCCTAAATTTATCAAATACATAAATGACAGCTAATAACTCTCTTTCAGTAGTAGTGTAGTTAATTTGAGCATCATTTAGAGTTTTACCAGTATAATATATTACTTTAAAAACCATTTTGTGCCTTTATCCTAAAACAGCCCAAATAACATAATCACTAGCATCGCACATTATTTCAAATGATTTTTCCCAGTTAGGTGGAACTATGTTTTAGGAATCTCTTTATCTTAAACATGCAATAGAAAAAGATAATGAAAGTTTTAAGATGAAAGTAATTGATTATATGAGTAATGAGCAGTTAATGAAATATCCTTCATAAATTTCATATCAGTTCGTCCTTAGTAATGAGGAATAGCCTTATGTGATAGATGTGTGAAAACCTTAATCTACCTTTTCTTGTTTAGGATATCCTTCATAAATTTCACATATCTTGACATTTTCTCCAAAGCTTCAACAAAAGGAATATTTATCGTTAACTTTTTAAGAATTTCCATAAATTTTGTAAATTTTTTATCTTTATTCTTTTGCTTCAGTCTTTAAGGAAATGTTGATAATGGTTTTCTAAAGGAACTTGTGTTTGTTTATCTTCATTTTGGTCACTTTCCATTTCTTCCTTCGCTTCATCAACTTCAGTTTCTCTTTGGATCCTTTCTCTTTGGATCCTTGTTCTCTTTGGATCCTTGTTTCAACTTCTTTTCCACTTCTTAATTGAATAGCTTTAATCTTCTCCTTGTTATGATCTTTTGGATTAACTTCCACAGTACTCGAAATAATTCCTGAAGGTCTCTTTCTAAGTGTAGTAGCAATATGCCCTAATTGATTTTCAATAATTCTAATAGCAGGGCCTTGATTTTGTATTTAATTTCCCATGTTCAACATTACTTCTTTCATTGTCAACTTCTTTTCCTTAACTTGTGGATTAGGGTTAGAGTTAAATCCAGGAGGATAATAAAGTTGATAATTATGATTTCCTTGGTTATTCAAATTTTCAGACGGATTAATGGAATTGTTATGATTATTCCAACTAAAATTAGGGTGATTTTTTCATCCAGGGTTATAAAAATTAGAATAGGGATTGTTATTTTGATTATTTGTAGCAATTAATGTTTCATAAGATGATTGAGTATCAATTATCTGTCCTAGTGAATTTTCCTCTACACTGAATTTTCCTCTAAACTGGGGGTATTTGAGAATTATTAACTCCAATTTGATCAATTTTTTTCAAAATAATAGTAATTTAAGATGCCAAAATAGACATTACATCAAAGTCATGAATACTAGGTACTCTTTTAGGATTTACACTTTAAGAGGGCCATTGAAAACTGTTAGTAGTCATTTCTTCAATTAAAGAATATGCTTCATCAAAAGGTTGTCACATTAGTGATCCACTTGCAGCAGCATCAAAAGATCTTTAAATCTTTCCCAAGCTTCATATGTTGATTCCCTTTCAAACTGACAAAAAGATGTAATATCATTTTTAAGTTTACTGGTCTTGGATAGTGAAAGATATTTAGCCAAGAATTCTTGTGATAGTTCTCCCCAAGTTCTGATAGATCCCGTTTCTAATGAATTTAGCCTAACTTTAGCTTTATCCCTCAATGAAAAAGGAAAAAGTCTAAGCCAAACAGCATCATTAAACACTCCGTCATATTTAAAAGTAGCACAAATTTAAAGAAAACTAGCAAGATGTAAGTTAGGATCTTCAGTAGGTGTCCTCCAAACTAATCAATTTGTACCGTTTAGATAATAGCAAGTTAAAGCTCAAATGAATTAGCAGCAATATCAGGATTTTGAATAGTCGAGTGAAATTAATATGCTGTCAGATTAACGTAATCTTTTAAAGGTTTTTGTCGATTTTTGTTAATTAGATTATCAAAGTTATTCGCCATTTTTTTAAAATTTTTAATTTCTTTTTTTGTTTTTGAATTTTTCTAATAGTACATTCTAATTCTAAATCGTAAGGTACTAAACCTTCAAATCTAATATTTTGCATAAGCAAATTTAATAAGCAAAGATAAATTTCTTAAAAATACTCTTATATATATGTATATATATATCTCTAAACTTCATAATTTACCAAATTTATTTAATTTACCGTTACCTTCCCCGGCAATGGCACTTAAAACTTGATCCTGAATGTGAAATGTAATATAGTTATGTAAAGTATATAAAGTTAACTCTGCTATGTGATGGTGGCAAAAGCTTCATGCAATCTTTTATAAATAAGAAATTTAAGCAATTAATGTTGGGATTCTACGCAAGTATACATATTGTTATCAAATAATAAACAACTTTTTATTTAAGCCCAAATATTGATCTCATGGGGCAGGATTAAATTTGAAATGATAAATTAAGTATGAAATTCATAGAAATCAAATGAAATTACAGTCACTAATTTTCAATGTGTAAGAAGCTAACAAAACTAAATTATTTAGCTTCCAGCAAAACTAAAATGCAAAGTTTAAATAGTAACTACTAAACTATTAAACTATGTTTATGTGATCAAGATTTCTTATGAGAAAAAGCATCTTTCCCAATACAATGAGATCTTGCGTAAAAAGAGATGACATAAATTGTTTTAATATTTATTGTGCAAAATAGGAGCAGTTTTAATTTTATACCCTGATACAATGTTATATAAAATCATTGGCTAATACCAAGTTTATTCCTTAAATCCGTAGCTAGGCTAGGAGGATACTGGCTCCCCCCCACACGCTCTCCAGAGCTCCCGCATCCCTTCATCTGAAGGCTAACTCTTGATTTAGTTTTTAAACACTAAGATTAAATTAGGGATTTTAGTCTGTCACCCTAAAATCTCCAATTCTAAATCCAATAATATATATTTCCTTATTTATCTATACTTAATTCCATAAATGAAATCCTCCATCATGGAGTCAATTGTGATCCTCACTCTATTGTAGAACTCATACTCCATTTCCTAGATCAAATGTTTCACAATAAATTTTAATAATTCAATTAGTCAGATCGAAAAGTAAATTAAGTTCGGAGTTGAAAAATCATCATAATTTATTTTATATTTTAACATTGACACATCCATATTAACTCTTCATTTCACCATATCTCAGAATTAGGAGAAAGATAAAGGAAACTACTCAAAATTCATGAGAAAGATACAACAAAACACAATTTTTTTATATAAAAGAAAGTTCATACAATAATGATAAATAAACAATGCTTATCTGAAACTCTTTCTCAAAGCAAATCCCTTGAGCCTTTCCTAGGAAATGTAGGAAGAAGAAATCTCTCATTTTTCTCCTTCTCCAACACTCTTAAAAAAAGATTCACACTTAATCTCAAAAAAAAAACTCTAAATTCTTGTTGGTGCTATTTCGGGGGTTTATGGGAAGTTGTGAAAAATGAAATTAGGAATATTTAGGATTTGTTAAGATTTTCTAGGAATTTTTATAATTTTTGAGATTTTGGGCCCAAGAAGGGTATTATGGTATTTTGGGGGTGTTTTAGGGGTAAAAGGCCA
>NW_018220223.1:0-891 GCF_001263595.1 Phalaenopsis equestris
GAATCCTAACCAGTGTCACGCTAATCAACTTTAACATGCCCCATAAAATTTAAAAAAGTTCAACCATAAGGCCACCTGATTTGACTTCATAACTTGACATCTAGATAACTCAACCTTGTTACGGCAAGAAGCTTGGAGCTAGCATGGTGGGCAGCACGACCATCTTGAACAAAAAAACCTGTCTTCCCCAGCTAAACCAATCTTCCTTCCTTAGACTTAAACAACAAAATCATAGGACTTCGAGGTCACTTGCTTATGCAATGTAAATCCTCGCCTTATCTTTAGGCCTTTGCATAGCCTTGCTATACAATTTAAGCCCTCACTCATCTTAGGATTCCGAGATTGTCATTTTTCATGACCTAAATCCTCACATCCTACAGGCTATTTGTGTGATCATTTCACACAAATGTAAGCCCTAACTAGTAAAATTGGCAGGATGAAACACCTAAATATTTCTCCTTAAAACTGAAACCAAATATTAGGATAGCTTGGGAAGTCACTGGGTTCTCCTCTGGATCCATGACATCCCCTAGTTTCTCTTCCTCTGGATTCCACAACGAAATGTTCCAAATTTAAACCAATCCCCTTTCACACCTCTATGTCTGATCTCATTGATGAGCCCTAACCTTTGAAATTCCTTGAAGATAATATTCCATGATTTTTATCGAGAGTCTTCTTAGGTGACTTCGGTCATTTAAGATGTAATTAACTATAGGGGCTTGCCCTTATAGGAAGCATGTCCGAACCCAGCTTAATATAAGCCATATTTAATTCTTTATATTAAATAGGAGAACTTGTCGGTAAATATAAAGGTTTCGCAGAACAGACGGACGTCATACTTTCCTAAGTTTATTTGGTCGAGTCTCATCCTCAAGTCTTGTGTTTATCCTT
>NW_018220223.1:2229-3195 GCF_001263595.1 Phalaenopsis equestris
ATCCCCATCACCCGAGTTAGTGCAGTCTTCAGAAGGCTTGCTACTAAAGAAGGATGTTCTGTTAGTGAATTACTTAAACGAGTGGGACATGCGATTTATCCTCACATGAAAAATGAAATTTTGAAGGCTGTTAAGTCCACTAGAAAGTCTCATAAGTGGACTATAAAGTCACCTACCCTTGTTCCCTTCTGGCTCCGTTTGGGAAACCGAGTTGATACTGCTATAGTCACCACCGACCATACCACCACCAGGACCGCAGGGCCCGCAGGTCTCCGACCGATTAAGTAAAGACTGGGTTCAAGAAGTTTACCCGTCATTCCTGCAATCACGGAAAGAAAGACAAGACGATTACCTGACACTGTAGCCGGTCTACACCACGGGAGCGTACCTTCCCTCGACATACTGATGTCTCTACTAAGACGTTCCGTCCTGAGACATCGTCATCAAAGAAGAAGAAGGTACGGGAACCCAAGGTCGCTGCACCAATACAGTTCAGTGAGCCTACAGGACAGGAAGTAAAACCAGTGCCTAAAATATTTAACATCGTCAGAACAATAGCCAGCGAGATGGAGGGATAAGTAGAGGATGTCCATCAAGGTCCTCCAGATCTTAAAGCAATCAAGGAATCGTTAATTGAGAAAAAAGTTGAGAAACTCAGGATCGAGATTTCTGAGTTAGCTCGATAACATGGAGTTTCTGTCAATAATGATAACGAGGATTTTGATTACAGTGATTACTTGGAGGAGGATTTCATGGATGTGCATGTGATCAAAACCAGAGCTACCACATCTGCGCACGAGGCTCAACCTCACACTGAAGAGAACGTCGTAGATGAGCTGCGTAGGGTTATCCTCCTAAGGGATGAGCAAGTTGTTCTACTAGAGAAAAGAATAGAAGAGATGACTGCAGCTATGACCACCATGACCACCATTCAGGGGCAATCACAAGCACCAAGATTGGCTTCTC
>NW_018220223.1:4694-5396 GCF_001263595.1 Phalaenopsis equestris
AGAAAGTCCTCGAACCCTTGACTTTGTATGATTATTTTTTAATCCCTCTGGGGTCTTATGAATATAATGGTTGTGATTTCGGATATGTTTTGACTATTTCTGGTAATAACATGACTGATTAAAACCAAGCTAGTTGCAATCTCAATCCCCAAAATGATCGTCAAATCGTACTTGAGTCCGATGAACCCGTTGTCAAGGCCAAAGAAGAACTTAGTGATATCGCTTACGACAGTGCAGATAACGAAGAACCAACTCTCGAGCGTCATGGTGCCCGGTTTGCCATCTGTTTAGGTTTGCCATCTGTTTAGATCTTTCCAGCGAGGAGGAAAAGACACCGGAAGATTCAACAATGATGTCTCAAGAAGAAGAAGTCACAGAAATTAACTTAAGGAGAGGAAAAGTGTTACCACCAAGAACAGCTCCAAAAGATAAAGGAAAACAGATACTGACTCGAAAAGAGGTACCCCCACCTCCGTCAGTGGAAAAACCACATAATCAAGATAAAATTGGAGGATCATACAAAGTAGACTACAACATGCTAGCTCATATTAGGAAGTTACCTGCCCGACTAAGCATCTACGACGCTTTGATCCTGTCAAAGGAGATGAGAGAATCTCTGGTTACAGCTTTGCTGGATCCAGAAATTTGCTTAGCTCAGTTGGCTAGCACATCCACAGATGAAGTTTGCTCGTTGAGAGAACA
>NW_018220223.1:6160-9862 GCF_001263595.1 Phalaenopsis equestris
GAACGGACTAGGCCAACTATCAACATTGGTGATGAAGATAGTTGTGAAGATGAAATAATGATGACAAGATGGAAGAGACCTCAATACAAGATATCCCTAGAAGATCAGAGATGAATTAATATGAAACAATGTATGATCGGATAAACCACTATGTGAATACTATGACCCTTAATCCGATTCTCCCTCAAAAGGTCAAAGGTTTAGAGGTCAAGGAAGTCCGTAGTGTTAGTTCAAAATCAATCAAATTTTATCGTGCTTCTACCTCTACTGAGCTTGAAAAACATGTAAATTTGGATGTTGATTCTAATGAATTAATGGAATTTCCTTTTAGGGACATTTACCAAAACAAATGCCAAAAGATAAATTTCAACTCTATAAAAAATTGTGGAATACTAAAAGACGAACTCCCAATTCAAAAGAAGGTCTCGAATTTGGTACAGTTGGACGAGTTGATGATTCTAAATTTTGCATGGTTGTTACTAGTGAGTCAGAAGAGGATTGTCTCGATATAGAGGATGACTCTACTGATCAACCAATAGAAGTTGCTCCCCCAGAGTTTGAGGAAGAAATTAAATCCACTGTCGATGAATTGAAAGAGATTAATCTCGGGACTGAAGAATAACCCCAACCTACATTTCTAAGTTCTCGACTTGATGACAAAGAATCTGCAGAATTGGTCAAACTATTAGCATAATTCAAAGATTGCTTTGCGTGGAGCTATGACAAAATGCCAGGACAGTCAGCAAAGGTTTCAGTCCATAAACTCGGGGTGGACAAGAATGTAACCCCAGTAAAACAAGCTCCCAGGAGAATGCGCCTTTAAATAGAACAACATGTCATTGCCGAGGTGAAAAAGTAGATAGACGCCAACCTTGTTAAAGAAGAACAGTACCCCACGTGGTTAGCCAATATTGTACCAGTTAAAAAAAATGGACAGATCCGCGTTTGTGTCGACTTTAGAGATTTGAATAAAGCATGTCCAAAAGACGAGTTTCCACTACCTATACCAGAGATGATAGTGGAGATTGCTTCAACACATGAGATTTTCTCCTTCATGGATGGATCATTTGGATAGAGCCAAATTAAGATGGGTCCCGAGGGTGCAGCCCTTACAGCTTTCAGAAGAACGATTGGAATCTTCTGCTACACAGTGATGTCGTTTGGCCTAAAGAACGTCGGAGCAACATATCAGCGTGCAATGACGAAGATTTTTGATGACCTCATTAACAATCAGGTAGAATGCTACGTGGATGATCTGGTTATCAAAAGAAAACAAAAAATGGACCATTTATATAATTTAAGGATTGTGTTTGAACGGTTACGACGATATGACCTTAAAATGAATCCCTTAAAGTGCGCCTTTGGCATTACCTCTGGGAAATTTCTAGGATTTGTTGTCTCTCATCGGGAATCGAGATCGACCCAGATAAAATTAAAGCTATCTTGGAAATGCCTCCCCCTAAAACCTTAAAACAGCTACGTTCCTTCTAGGGGAAGTTGGCATATCTGAGACGCTTTATTTCCAATCTCTCAGGTAGGTGTCAGCTTTTCTCGGCATTAATTAAAAAGGACGCCAAATTTATTTGGGAAGAGAAATGTCAGTGGGCCTTTGAGGACGTTAAACAATATTTAATGACACCTCCTATTTTGGAAGCCCCTATCCTAGGGAAACCGTTGATACTATATACCACGGATTTGGATGACTCTCTTGGAGCCCTCCTAGCCGAGGTCAATGATGAGGGTAAAAAAAATGCACTCTATTACTTGATTCATCGTCTAGTATTGACGGAGATAAGGTATCCACCTATTGAGAAGCATTGTCTAGCGTTAATTTTCGCCGCCCAAAAGCTTAGACATTACATGCTTTCTCATAAGATAACCCTGATTTCAAAAGTCAGTCCGTTGCAATATTTGATGACCCGACCAACACTCTCCGGAAGTTTAGCAAGATGGTCAATCATCTTATTGAAATTTGATATAACTTCTGTTCCCCTTCGTGCTATCAAGAAATAAATACTAGCAGACTTTCTCGCTGCACACGCACTGCCAACTGGGTCCTCTCTCAATGACGAGTTACCAGACAAGGAAATACTATAATTGGAATTTTCTAGTGCGCAACACTGGGAAATGTACTTCGATGGTGCTTCGTCAGCTAGGAAAGACAAAGGATCAGACACAGTTATACCAGGCAAGGCAGGGATCAGTTTGATCTTTATTATGCCAGATAAGGGTATGTTGAGGTTCTCATACCACCTGATAGAGCTGTGCACCAACAATGAAGCAGAATATGAAGCTTTAATCACCGGATTGGAGTTGGCGATCTCAATGGATATAACAAACATTGTCGTCTATAGTGACTCTCAACTTGTCATTCAGCAAGTCGCCGGACAATATAGAATTTTGAAACCAAGACTAGCAGAGTACCATCAGTACACGATGAAGCTCATAGAGAAGATTCCTGAGGTGACTTTTTATCGAATTTCTCGGGGAGATAATGCCCATGCCGACACTCTAGCAAAACTAGCTAAGGAAATGGCGTGTCCCCCGGAGGATTCTATCAAAGTCATGGTGCAAGGAAGACGAGTCTTGTCTCGAAATGACTTTGAAACTCTACACAAGATTGGAAAAGAAGAAAAAATAAATACAGTTGCAGACATCAGCGAAGATTGGTGCAAGCCATTAATAGAATAGTTGCATACCGAAAAGCTACCGTGGAGGAAAAGTCTGAGGCGCACCACATCACAAGAAGGGCCATGTATTACGCCCTTGTGGGAAATGTTTTCTACAGAAGATCATTCGACCAAATGTGGCTACGGTGTTCGAGCAGAGGCAAGGCATAGAATATTGTCAAAAAAGATAATGCCGGTTTGTGTGGCGCTCACCAGTTGGGAAAGAAAATGAAAATGAAGATCAAAAGACTCGGATATTATTGGCTAGCAATGATTTCCTATTGCATGGATACAACCAAAAGATGTCACCAATGTCAAGTGGATGGGGTGGCCTTACACCAGCCTGCGAATGTGCTCCACCCAACTGTTGCCTCCTGGCCATTCGAGAGTTGGGGCATAGACATAATAGGTCCGATAGACCCTCCATCTTCCGAAAGACACAGGTTTATACTTTCCGCTACAGATTAATTCTCCAAATGGGAAGAGGCAGTACCGTTACATGAGGTTACGACACAGCACGTCCTTAAAATTTTTAAAAGCCAAATTGTCTACCGTTTTGGGGTACCGCGAAGAATAATCTCTGACAATGGGACAACTTTTAAAAGTACAAAGATCAACATTTTCGTCAGAGGACATGGGATAAATTGGAGATACTCTACTCTTTACTACCCCAGAGCAAATGGTCTGGCTGAAGCTTTCAACAAGACACTGGTACATATTTTGAAGAAAACACTGGATGAAAATAAAAGGGATTGGAATAACAAGCTGTTAGAAGCATTGTAGGCCTACCGGATGACTTTCAGGACTCCCACTCAGAGTACACCTTATATGCTCGTGTACTGGACCGAGGTCGTGTTACCGCTAGATAACACATATTATTCGAATATGTGAAAGCATGCAAAGAAAGCGCAAAACTCAGGCTTGAAGAACAAGAGAGTCTCGAGGGAAAATGATTGGAAGCACAACAACATTTGGAACTCTACTAGGCAAAGATGGTACAAGCCCATGACAAATTGGTCCGCCCAAGGACATT
>NW_018220223.1:10218-11390 GCF_001263595.1 Phalaenopsis equestris
TTCTCTTTTCTACTTTTGGATTTAAAAATTTCATTAAATTAAAACAAAACTGGCACATAAAATGAGTAATCCTTTTCATCAAAACAAACTAAAATCTACTTTAATAAATGCTCTGTTTTGTTCTTGTTCATGCCAAACTTTGGCCCACTGACGTTTCTTTCTGTCGTCGGTAAAAAAATGTCAGGACAGAGGCTGATCTTTGCCTTCCAGGATGGCTGGAACCTCGCACTGAATGAAGAGATGGCGCCACAAGTAGGTGTCATAGATTTTGACATCGATTTCAACCAGATTGATATGAATTACAACGGTCCTCTAATGGGCATAGTCAACAATGAAGAAAAGAAGGGACTACCTTCACTGTTGAGGGTGACCACTCAAGACGATGTGTCATGTAAAGGTAAAAATATGATAACAGAACAAGATCCGATGGAGGGGCCCAGCCGACTGCCCTCCATGATAGCTACTCCAGCAAGAGGCTTAATATCTGCCCACAGTGAACAACTACCAAATACTCCACTCCACAAGATGCAACGCAGAAATGCAAGCCGAAAGAAACAGAGAGGCTTTCTGCGACAGGAACACAAACGCCAAAGAAACGTGAGCGGTTTTCTTACCCCCATTCCTGAGGGACATATCTACGATTCAGATTTGAGAGAAAATTCTACTAGCCTGCCCAGTACAGATGAAGAGTCAGGATTTGTGACGGGATCATATGTGACCCCGGTCCCACATCCACCAGAGGTTCCCCAACATGCAACGTCGAGACACCAACCAGGACATCAATGACAGGCGCATTTGTAGAATGCCCGGAGTGCAATGTCCTACAATTACAGCGTTTCAGTACCTTAGAAGAATACATTGCAAGCACCAACGAGTCTCAGACTCTAGATTTTATGGCAAATGAACTGTATATCCCACTGGGAATGGACCAGTGCACACCATAGAGCCCAGGTTCATACATCCCACTTGAGGCGGAATCTCATATTCCGAATCGACCAGCACCAGTTTGGGTCCTCACCGAGGGCCGAAGGAAGGAACGCCCCAGCAGCTGCCAACTCCCGGTATGGTAGAGTACTACAAATAAGCAAAGTAAACAAAAGAGAATTCGAGTTCTATGAGGAAGTTCATGGAAAGTTTTCAGCGTTATTTCAGGTTGGTTTGTGGGGTTGCTC
>NW_018220224.1:0-205 GCF_001263595.1 Phalaenopsis equestris
TTTATACTTATGACATCCAAAAATTGATGCCAACACGCGTGTATCGAACCAACAAACGAGATTGCGCCAGACGAAGGAATGGAACAAGAATCGTGGGCCGAGTCAGTGCTGAGGTGGATGGCAGCACCGAACTAGAAGACGCCACGTGGAGCTTCGGAGCCGCCGTAGGTTGACGCGGCGCCGCGTCACTTAAGTAGAAAAAAAA
>NW_018220224.1:215-1778 GCF_001263595.1 Phalaenopsis equestris
CTTAAGTAGAAAAATAAGGATTTTCTTATTTATACCCATAACTTTAAAAATGCATAACTTTGTGTAAAAAAATCATAAAAATAAAAGAACTCTTACTCAGTGAACAGAGGAGAATAATTTGGACTAAAAATAAAAATTATTTTCTTATTATATGATTTTTGATGAATTAAATACCCTCTGTGGTATTTCAATTCTCCATGATTAAATATTGCTCACCATGGCATGAAAATGGCTTGAAATTTTGAGAGTTCATTCCCCATCATAGAGGTCATGTCTTCTGATTTTTCCAAGGTCAGAGGGCATATCTATGCTTCTAGCCTTAATTTTCAAGCTAAAGTGGGCATTTTGGCTTATTTTAATTATATAAATCAAAATATAACTTAAAAAAATTATGAAAATAATAATTTTAGTAGGTTTTTTGTGGTCAGGGAAGTCTAGAAAAACATTGTGATACTTTGAATCATCTTGTATATTTCTATACTTAGTTAAATGCATATACCTTATATTAATTTATGTAAATTATACACTTATAAAAAATTAACAAAATCACTTCTCCACTACCCATAAAAATCATGGTTACCCACTGTAAAAATTTGAAAATTATTTGGCTTAGTTTAAGCACTAAAGTGGATTTTTAAGAAAACCTTGCATTTTTGTATAAAAATAATTATATTAAATTAAATATGCTTAGAAAATTTATGAAAATTATTTTTCTAAGTTCCTCGTGATCAGGAGAATTTTATTAAAATACAACCCATTTTTTGTGAAAATATTTCATTTTTAAAATATATTTTGAATTAAAAATAATTAAAATAATCAAAATTTTTAGAAATATAAAAAAAAGTTCAAAATGAGTGGGAATGTCCCTTGATCATTTAGAATTCATTAGGACATTTTTCCTAATTTTTCTAATGTCCCTTGATCACTTAAAATTCATTAGGACATTTTTCCTAATTTTTCTAAGTTAAAAATAAATTTTAAAGGCTTAAAAATGAATTTTTCATGTTTTCTCACTAAAATAATCATAATAAATAAATTAAAAATCACAAAAATATAAGATTTGATTCTCTAAGTTTTCTGAATTCAAAGAATTATATTAAAAATATTAAAATGATTTTTGTAATTAAAATATTATTTTCTATTCAATTTAATCATTGAAATTGATTAAAAATTAAATAATAATAATAGAAATTTGATTCAAAGTGTTTCTTTGACCTTAGAAAACCTCTAATAATTTTTCATAAATATAAATTTTATTTTGGATAATTAAATAAATTAACTTTTGAAATTCCTATCTTCTAAATTTAAATAATTATCTAAATTAAAGCAAAATTTTGAGAGGTCCACATGTTCTCCTCTAACATTATAATTACCTCATGGATGTGACACTCTAAACCCTTAAAAATCATTTGAGTTATGTTTGATGAGTTATGAGGTGAAGTACGCCAAGGGCAAAGTAGTCATTTTAGACTTTGGTGCCTTAATCAAAATATTAGGATTAACCAAGGGAAAAATGGATAATTTTGACCTTAATAATTATGATTGGATGATTGAAATACAATG
>NW_018220224.1:2459-3838 GCF_001263595.1 Phalaenopsis equestris
CTGCATGAAAACCAAAACTGCTAGGATAGTCGTAAAACCAAAACCAAAACTAAAATCAATCAAAATAAAATTCATCGCCACAACATTCAAAATATAAGACAACTCAAAATTTAATCACAAACATCATAAAACAACAAATGCAGCTAAATTAAAACATCTCTATCGGATGATCGGGAATCCCTCGGAAGGGGTAACTTACGGTTGCTAACGAGATTTCCTACGGTCTAAATGAAAATATGGAACTCATTCAGTTGAGTTTAGTAAATTCATTTGGACTAAGTGAATCCAATTGAAAATAGTGGTACCGAAACGAGGGAACCATAGGATTCTAACCGGTGTCGCTCTAATCAAGTTTAATATGCCTCATAATATCTAAATGACCATAACCATAGGGACATCTGATTTGACATCATAACCTGACACATTAGAAAACTTAAACTCGCCATGACGAGGAGCTTGGAGCTAGCACTATGGGCAGCACGAACATCTTCAACAGCAAGAGGATCTACAACAACATATTTCTTTCCTTAGAATTAAACAATCAAATAATAGGACTTCGAGATTCTTTGCTTATTAACATAAATCCTCAACCTTTTCTTTAGGCTTTTGTACAACTCTGCTGTATAATATAAACCCTAACTCGTTTTAGGACTTCGAGGTTGTCGTTCATCATGAACTAAATCCTCACATCTTCTAGGCTATTTGTGTGATCATTTCACACAAATCGTTTCACACAAATGTGAGTCTTAACTAATAAAATTGGCTGGATGAAACATTTAAATAATTTCTCCTTAAAATTGAAACCAAACAATACGATAGAGTGGGAAGTCACCAAGGTTCTCCTCTGGATCTATGACATCCCCTAGTTCTTCCTCCTTTGGATCCTACAATAAATGTTCCAAATTTGAACCATTCCCCTTTCACACTTCTTTGTCTGATATCGTTGAAAAGTCTTATCCTTTTGACCTCTTTAAAGATAACATTTCCTGATTTTTATCGAGAGTTTCTTAGGTGACATTAGTTATCTAAGATGTAATTAACTATAGAGGCTTGCCCTTATAGGAAGCTTTGCCGAACCCAGTTTAATATAAACCCTATTTAATTCTTTGTATTAAATAGGGGAACTTGTTGGAAAATAAAATGATTTCACAGATCAAACGAATGTCATATATTTCTTAGTTTATTTGATCAAGCCTCATCCTTAAGATTTGTATTTATCTTTCGAGATAGATATAGGGTTTTAGGTATAAGTACTCTTTCATCTAAACTTTGAAAGATATGAAATCGGTTTGATTTCATGTTTTTTTAAACTTACATATATATATATATATATATATAGTTGTATTAGAGTTTTGGATTTTTACTGTGTTTATGTATAT
>NW_018220224.1:3964-5812 GCF_001263595.1 Phalaenopsis equestris
CATATAACACTTAAATAACTATTTTCTTCCCCTTTAACTCTCCTCTCTCTCAAAATTCACTAATATTACTAATTCAGTTTGAAGTAAAATTAACACAAATTTTTCACAAACAAACACTTATATTCATTCACGAATTATTACAAAAAACATATAACTCAAAATTCTCATTCCAAAGAGTCTCAGATGAGAAAATTTCCTAAATACAAAAACTAACAAAAGTTACACAATAAAACAAATAATCACTTAAACACTAAAAACAAGACCTAACACTAATACATAAAACAACTCCTAACAAGCAAACCTTAGCGTATAACTTAATTCCATTATTCATTTATTGGAATAAATTCTTGTCTTTCATTAGTCTCTCCTTGGGCATTTGGAATATAGAGTTGATAAACCAAATAGTGGTGACGAACTCTGATGCAATCTTCTTCAATCCATTTATGTTTAAGATACATTGCCTTATTCACTTCATCTATATAACTGGTATGGCTAAATTGCATTTTTAATTTCCATCTAATATGCTCTAGATGTGCATTAACTTCATTTACATTTGCCTCAATTGAAGCCACGTCAGCCTCAATTTTGTTGATATTTTCTTTTAATACTAATGGCTAAGAAACTGTTATACATCACTTGTGCACTCTGACTAATGAATTTCTTTCTCATGGTCTCTTCCTTTTTCTTCAAATCCATCTCCCATGAAGACATTTTCTCCAAATCTCTCTTTCTCTTAGAATTTCAGGGTTAGAATTTGAATTATGGTGAAAATCCTTTATAAAAACCCATTTATTTATAGGTCAAAATCCTTTCTATAACTTCTAGACACATCCTAAAATTGCCATGGCACGTTCAAGTCAACCAATTCACGGTTAAATCTTCTAGAAATCAAAATTCACAGGTGATTTTTTATCGTCTGCGCTTAAGCGCCGAATACTGGCACTTAAGTGTCAGTGCTTGATTTAGCATCGGGCAACTTAACGTCCAAAGACTCATTCTAACATGTCTAAGTCACTTAATAAAGTCTTAAAATCATTACTAACACATAATAATCTTAAAATACTACACAATTTTTCTTAATCACACAAAAAAAACATTCAAAACAAAAGCACACTGATAACTATGGGTTGCCTCTCACAGAGCGCTTGATTTTACGTCATTAGCCTGACGTAACCATTACTTATTCTGGCAGACCGAACATCATACGATCGTTTAATTTAAGTTGATCCCTATAAAATAGGGTTTCAGTCTATGACAATTCACTTTAATTATTTTCTCAGATTTAGAATCTTTAATATCCACATATGGATAAACTTTTATCACAACAAATGGGCACATCCACCTAAACTTATGTTTGCCTGGAAATAATCTTAGCCTTGTATTATATAGCAAAACTTGTTGCCCTGACTGAAAATTTTTAATAAGAATCCTTCGACCATGCCACATTTTCATCCTTTCTTTGTAAATTTAGCACTCTCATAAGATTCATTGTTTATCTCTTCAAGCTCATTTAATTGTGATAACCTTTTCTCACCAACAACTTTTAAATTATAATTGAACTTCTTAATCATCCAATATGCTTTATGCTCACGTTCAACAAGTAAATGACAAGCTTTCTAAAATATTAGCCTATATGGGTACATTCTTATAGGAGTTATGTATGCTCCTATAAGCCCACAAAGCATAGTCAAGTTTAACTGACCAATCCATTTTTGTTGGATTCAAAAATTTTTCCATAACTCTTTTAATTTCATAATTGGATAATTCAGCCAAATCACTTATCTGAGGATGATAAGCAGTAGCAATTATATATTTTATATGATATTTTTTAATAACTTCTCCATTATG
>NW_018220225.1:0-1133 GCF_001263595.1 Phalaenopsis equestris
TTGAGGCCTCCGCTCTCAAACAAAGGTATTGAACCCAAACCCTAATCCGAGCTTTTTTTTACTCTCTGTACGTATTTACTGTATTTCAGACCATATAATCTGTATAGATGTACTAGTCTTGAGTAGATGAAAGTTTAGAAACAAACCTCATGTGATTTGGTTGAGTCTACGCCAAGATTTTAAGGATTTTGTGTGAACAACTCACGGGTTAGGTCACTCAGGGACGATAACAGAGAGCTGTCCGATGGCGCATGTATTCAACGGACGAAGGAGATCAAGCCAGAAAAATCCATGGTGCATAAAGCGTGGTCCGCTTAAAGGCTACGTGGCTGGCGGCGTCAAATGATGGAGCGACGCATGGAGCCTTCGGAGCGAACGAGGATGAGTTGGCGCCGTATGGATAAGTAGAAAAAAATGAGATTTTTGAATTATTTTAAATGCCTAAACTTCAAAAATCCATATCTTTCTCTATAAAATTATAAAAATAAAAAAAAACCCTCTTGCTCAGAGAATAGAGGAGAATAATGTGGAAAAAAATAAAAAATTATTTTTTAAATATATTATTTTTAATGAATTAAGTACCCTATATGGAATTTTAATTCTCCATGGCTTAAAATATTACACCATAGCTTGAAATTTTGTTGGTTTATTCCCCATCACAGAGGAGATGTTCTCTAATTGTTCCAAGGTCACAGAGTATCTCTATGCTTCTAACCTTAATTTTCAAGTTAAATTGAAACTTTTGGTTTATTTTAATTATATAAATCAAAGCATCACCTAAAAAATTATGAGAATAATTTTAGTAGGTTGAAGCTTTTGGTTTATTTTAATTATATAAATCAAAGCATCACCTAAAAAATTATGAGAATAATTTTAGTAGGTTCCCTGTGGTTAGAGAAGTCTAGGGAAAATATTGTGACGCTTTGAATCATTTTGTGAATTTCTATACTTAGTTAAATGTGAATACTTTAAATTAATATGTGTAAATTAAATACATATAAAAAAATAACCAAATAAACTCCAAATTATTCATAAAAATCATATCTACCCACTGTAAAAATTTGAAAATTATTTGGCTTAGTCCAAGCACTAAAATGGATTTTTAAGGAAACCTTACTTTTTGTATAAAAATA
>NW_018220225.1:1388-9988 GCF_001263595.1 Phalaenopsis equestris
TCCTAATTTTTCTAAGTTAAAAAAAATTTTAAAGGCTTAAAATGAATTTTTCAAATTTTCTCACTAAAATAATTATAATAAATAAATTAAAAATCATAAAAATATAAGATTTGATTCTCTGGGTTTTTTGATGTGAGAGAAGTATATTAAAAATATAAAAATAATTTTTGCAATTAAAAATATTATTTTCTATTCAATTTGATCGTTGAAATTGATTAAAAATTAAATAATAAAATTACAATTTGTATCCAAAAAATCATGAAATCTTACCTAAGTGTTTCTCTGTCCTTAGGGAACCTCTACTATTTTTTCCATAAATATAAATTTTATTTTGGATAATTAAATAAATTAACCTTTAAAAATTTTGTTTTCTAAATTTAAATAATTATCTAAATTAAATCAAATTTTGAGAGGTCTACATGTTCTCTTCTAACATTAAAATTACCTCATGGATATGACACTTTAAACCCTCAAAATTATTTGAGTTCTATTTAAAAGAGATATGACACTTTAAACCTCATGGATCATTCAAAACCCCAAGGGCAAAGTGGTAATTTTAAAACTTTGGTGCCTTAATAAAAAAAATTTTGGATTAATCAAAGTGAAAATGGGTAATTTTGATCTTAAAAAATATGTTTGGATGATTGAAATACAATGGGGCTAAAAGGTAGAAACCCATTTACCACCCTTGCACAACATCAACTAAAAGCATAATTCTCCTAATCTTCATGACTTGAAAGTCAATTAAAGATTAAATGATTCTTAAGTGATGGGCTTAAGCCAGAAAGCTGATAATTTACTGATAATTTACTTTCCTCTGAGGATGATGTGATCATCTAATAAGCATATATGACACTTAAATCAAAACTTTGAAAACCACCGTTTCACTCATTATCATTGTTAAAGGCTACATAGGTTCGATGTTTAAACCCAAGTTGATTGGAATTAGAAAAATATGATTGGTGATTAACATATTTAAGCACCACAGGACTGACTTTAACCCAGGGCACCACAATCTTAAATGACTCAAACATGCCTTAAGGGCACCCACTCACATAACTTTTAAATAAAACATCAATTGACTAATCGAGTATCATATCGTTGGGATAATTAAATTATTAAACTTCAATGAGCAATGGGGTAGCCAAACTCTAGCCTCTGATGATTATTGGAACATTATGATAAGATCAAAATGAACTAGGGATATTTCATGAGATATTCAAAATGATCTAGAGCCGCACCTTGAACATTTTGAAATCTATTGAATATCATGAAGGGCAAATTGGACTTGCCATATTTTGTTCTAAAATTATCCACTAGGATCTTCTGAGATTCAACAAAATCATAACTTGGGGTTTGGTAGTTAAACCTTCATCTACTCTTACAACTTAAACCTTCTAGGAATACTTGCAAGTACTAACCTTTCAGGTGGTGGAGTGAGAAGTCTAGACAGGTACGCTTTTAAATTAATGCATTTATCTTCTTGTACTTCTTATTTCAAACTTGCACATTAAACAACGATGTCACTCTGCATGAAAACCTAAATCTGCTACGATAACCACAAAACCAAAACAAAAACTAAAATCAACCAAGATGAAAATGACCTTCATAATAATCAAAATATAAAACAACTCAAAATTTAATCACAAACATCATGAAACCACAATTGCAAATAAATTAAGACGTCTCTATTGGGTGATTGGAAATCCCTCGAAGGAGGTAACCTGCTATTACTAACGAGACTTCCCACGGTCTAAATGAAAGTTCAAAATTTATTATGTTGAGTTTAGTTAATTCATTTGGACTAAGTGAATCCGATAGAAAATAGTGGTACCGAAATGAGCGAATTTTAGGATCCTAACTGATGTCCCTCTAATCAACTTTAATATGCCCCATAACATTTAAAGAACTTTAACCATAGGGAAATTTGATTTAACATCATAACCTAACACACTAGAAAACTTAAACTCGTTACGGGAAGGAGCTTTGAGCTAGCATGGTGAGCAGCACAGCCATCGTCCATAGCAAAACACGTCTACATCAACTAAATTAATTTCCTTCCTTAGAATTAAACAACCAAGCCATAGGATTTTGAGGTCGTTCTCCTAGTTCGTCATAATTCCTCAACCATTTCTTTAGGCCTTTGTGTGGCTCTGTTATACAATATAAGCTCTAACTCGTCTTAGGATTCCGCGGTTGTCGTCCATCGTAACCTAAATCCTCATATCTTCCAGGCTATTTATGTGATCATTTCACATGAATGTAAGTCCTAAATAATAAAATTAACAAGATGAAACATTTAAATAATTTCTCCTGAAAACTAAAGCCAAACATTAGAATATCTTGGGTAGTCACCGAGGTTCTCCTTTGGATTTATGACATCCCTTAGTTCTTCCTCTTTTGGACTCTACAACAAAATGTTCCAAATTTGAACCATTCCCCTTTCGCACCTCCTTGTCCAATCTCGTTGAAAAGCTCTTTCCTTTTGATCTGTAATTCTTCGTATTAAATGGGAGAACTTGTCGAAATATAAAATAGTTTTGCAAACTAAATGAATGTCAAATATTTCTTAGTTTATTTGATCAAGCCTCATCCTCAAGTCTTGTGTTTATCCTTCAGGATAAACATAGGGTTTGAGGTATAGTGCTCCTTCATTTAAACTATGAAAAATATGGGGTCACTTTGATTTAATATTTTTTTAAAATATATATACATATGTAAATTAAATGTCTTTCTGAAGCGGGCGACGAGATTTCAGTTTCGGCGGCCCATAACTTCCAACAGGCAACTCCACACCAAAAATAGTGCCGACAGCTTCTGGCGACTCCGCTTGTGACTAGCTTTTATCTCCATTTAAATCAAGAAATATTATCTTCATAAATCGGTAATGTGTTCATGTCCCTCATAAACCAAATTACCCTTCTTTCATTGGCATGCTTTACCCATTTCTATCTTGGGAAAGTACAACCAACTCTTTGGACTCAGGACCGCCTGTTCAATCACCTTCGAATAGGGAGGTTTAGGGGGCCATTAAGGACATTTTAATCTTCATGTGGGGTCAGACCCCTAATAGGTGTGTTGGTGGACTAGTTCCACCTGGGCATTGTGCGTTGTTAAGTTTGTCCTGCAATGGGTCCTGAACATCACTTTTTTTCCCTTTTGAGTTTGATTTGTTGTTTTGCAAATTAAATCGGATTGTGTCGTGCTGCGTGAGCTCTTTAAATTTTCATTATACTAATTAAATCTTTCTACTTTTAAACTATTTTTACTAAAATTTTAAAACCTCTACAAAATAAATAAGGACTTACCAGGTCTACAGACTGGCCTCTGTTAGTTTTAGTGCTTGCACTAGGATTACAAGTTATTGGCCAAATAGCTAACCCCAGAGCTTTCACTTTTGAAGCTGTTGCAATGGCATTCCCAATGCTCACTTTTTCCTGCAACTTGCCGACGAGTCACGATGCTCGCAATGTCGCTCCCATCATCAAGTTTGGAGCAAGATTTGAAGATCTCGAGGTCGTTCTCAGGAAAGCCATGTGTGTCATATATTTGTCATAATGAAAGTCACCGTTTCAGAGGTTCAAGAACCGTCTGTCGAGTTCAATCTGAACTGCCCTCAGGATTTCCCTTCGTACAAGAAGGTCAAGACTACTGCCACCGCGGAACCTACCCAGCCTGCTGTGCCGCTAAGGGAAATTAAGTTATGATCATTGAAGACCGGACTGAGGGGTTAGCTGTTCCGCCATCAGTGTTTGAAATCAGATCAAGTTTGATGACTGCATCGTTGACCTAAACCCAAAGGAGAAACCGCAGCCGGAAGGTTCGGAGGGCTATTGATCCCTCATAATATTGCTAATATGCAAAGTACAACAATAATTCAGTGTATATTTCACCTATATTTCCTTACTTTACAACAAAACCAAAAACTTGATCCTGAAGAAAAATAATAATTTAACTTTTAATTTATATACATTGGGATACTACGTAAGTATATGTATCGTTATCAAGTAATATAAGACTTTCTGATTAAGACCTAAATATCGAACCCACAAGGAATTTATACAATATGCATTTTAGAAAACATTCTATTTTTAAAAAGACAATTACTTAAACTGAATATGTTTTGTAGTAATAAGAATTCAAATTTTTTTTAGGTACTTTTAATATTTTGACAAAATAGTAACAACTTAAAAAGTTAACTAGAGTTTTGTAGATGAAAAGCACTTAATAAGAAAAATATGTTTCTTCTTATCATGAATCAGTAAAGTATAGGAATTCTGTTGTGGAAGTATGCAAATTGTGTTGTGCCAAATAGGAGCAATAATTTTCTTTACCCTTACTAGAGATGCTATAAAGAACATTTATTAATTTAAAGTTTGAATTGTTCTGAAGACCGGCTAAGCAAGGAAGATACTAGCTCTCACACTAGAGTTCTCTCGATTCCCTCCACCTTGGGGCTAACATCTCGTATCAGAACCTAAAACAATAAATCAAGTTAGTAAAACAATAAACCAAGTTGGGGGCTTTAACCTGTCACTTTAAAGTCCTCTAACTCTACACCTTTTAATGAATATTTCCCTATTTATTTGCACTCAATCATATGAACTACATTCTCATTCTTAAAACCTCATGTGATTCTTTCCAGTAGTTGACTGAGACAATACCAGCCTGGTTCTTACATGTTCTCACAACAAATCTTAACATCTAGATTGGTCAAATCAAGAAGTAAATGAAGAGAATGGATTTAAATCATCACAACTTCTTCCAACATTGAAGATCAATACTCTTTACAATTTCCATCCACAACTTAATTACTTATCATTTTAAGAAGAAAGATAAAGAAAAGTACTCAGGATCCATGGAGAAAACAAAACCACACTTTAGTTTAAAAGAAGAAATCATTGTCAAACCAACAATAAATCTCACCTAAAACCAAAAGAAGTCTAAAAAAAAAGATAAAAACTTATCTCAAGTTCTCCACCAAACTCTTGAATTTCCTTCGAATCTCTTCTCGTCACAATCACTCAAAATAAACTAACAAAAAAGATAAAATAAAAATAAAAGTGGTGCTTGAAAATCTCTTGGAACTAACTCCCCAAATTGATGAACTTTCAAAATTTTCCAAGTGTTTCAGGTCTCTTTGCAATGTCCTCTCTTCTTTCTTTTATAGTTTTCCAAAAGGTGCCTTGAAAACTCTTCAAAATATGTATAGATTCAATGTACTTTCCCAAGAGATGCATTTTTTCGTGATAATATTTGCTCATGGTGATTATAACCACCTATTAAGCCAATGAGTGCCTCAAAAACCTCTTCAAAATTCATAAAAATCGACTTTACTCGTCTAGTAAATGCCACTGGCGCTTAAGCGTGGGACCTCTGGTGCTTAGGCATGGCCTTCTCTGTTTAATCGTCGGTTAAGCACCAGATCTAGTGCTTAGGCGCCAAAACTCTTTTGCACATTTTTCACCTTTTTGCTCCAAATTTGATCCTTTTTCACTCCATTAAGAATTTCTCACACTTTTTACTTGTATCTGTAAGAAAAACATAAAAATACCTTCAATTAAAGCACAATATGTAAAAAATAGGTATAACAATGTGTCTAGAAACACTATATATTTTAAGTGTATCAAAATCCCCCAAACTTAAAATGTTACTTGTCCTCAAGTGACACTTAAATCCTTAAAAACTACATATGTATGACATGTACATGAGTTTCTTTAGGAGTTACTAAAATTTAGATTTAGAGATATAGCAGTCTAACTTAGAAAAAAATATTCAGTAAATGAGACTAACTTAAAGTTTAGAAATTCTTAAAGTTAAGAAAGATGAAATTATGAGTTTCTATCTAATTCATAAATGTATTGTAGATTTTCCAAATTTAGAATTTAGTTCTTTAGTTATCTCCACTTAAAAATTTTCATTAAAATTAATTTTACTTACTATATTATATCTATAAACTTAAGAGTTTCTCAAGTCTTATACTTTAAAAAGATCAAATGTAGAACCATTTTTTGATTAGACACTAATCCTCAAGCTTCTCCTTCCTGAAATTTTCCTCTTTTCCTTTTTCTTTTTCTTTCCTTTCTCTTTTTCTTTTCTTTTTATTTTCTTGCTTTTTTTTTCTTTTCTTTTTCTTTCCAGGCAAGGATTACTATATATGGATAAGCCTTTAATAATATTGAATTCCACTTCTCCTTTCCTAAAGCAAAGCCTTGATATAAGTGTTTTACTTATAAATATAATAATTGTTCTGAAAATTATTTTAATAAAAGAAATTTAAGTATTAAAAATAAAAGCCTAAATTATCTAAATTTTTCGACAATACAATTTTTCTTACTAAAGATAGTTACTTATATTAATCATTTTTCATCTAAAAACTTTTTAAATTAAAGTTTTTCTTCATTACTAAAATTTTTAACTAAAGTTTCTTACTCTTTTCTTAAATCATATTTTACTTACCTAATATAACTTCATATACATAATCAATTTTGTTTTTTTAAATCAAATTCACCTGTAGCACATTTGAGTTCAAATAAAGTTCTAGTTTTGAAAATATTATTCATCCCCCCCAAAAATAAATTTTTAATAGATTAAATAATTTAGCATGAGATATATATAAACAAGAATGAAAATTTAAAGCAACATACTAACAGTAATTTTTAAACCCTAATGAAATAAGTATAAAACTAAAAATAGGTGTAAGATTAACTTTTGATCAAATTTTTTATATTTTCATTTCAATTCAACATGTAGAGATTCAATAGACTTCTAAGCAGTGGGTATAAACAAAAAAGTAAACTAACACACTAACTTGAGCAGTTTCAGAAATTTAAATTTATGATCTAAGTTAGCTAGATTTTAAACTTTACAATAGATATAGAATTAAGTTAAGTTCTAAAATAACTAAATCACAAAACTCACAACAATTGCTATCCTAGAAATTTAAAACAAACTACTAATAAACACAAACATTACAATACAATTAAAAAAAAACTCTCACACATCACAATGTCTAAACAAATACACAAACATACATGTTCTCTACTCTTCATTTTCAGAATCACCGTTGTACCCTTTTTTTGTAGGCTCATAATCAGGATATCGAGGATATGGGGGAAATTGCACTCCTGTGTCACCTCTAATCAGGCTCTCCAAAGATGAGTGGAATTTCTCTTCATAATCACTCTTCCTTCTATTATATCTATTAGTATGATCTGTCTCTACAAAACACTCTATATTTTGTACCTAATTAGCGGTAAAATTGATATTATCCATCATTTTCTGCAATAACTCATCTTGAGTCTTAGTAGACTCACCTCTAGATGTAGAAGCACGTGAAGTAGATGGTCTAGATGAAGAAGCAGCAGAGGTAGCACAACAGACGTTTCCATTCCATAGCTCCTGGAAAATCCTCCTCTCCAGCCAAAAATTGAATGCTCAGAATACGTATTCACATTCACCTTCGTAGTGCGCTTTAGAGGTAACAGAACTTCTTCCCAACTATCATATTTAACCCCAGCCTGCTTGCACAAAGAAAAGATCAAGGAAGCAAATCCCAGACCTATAGTTGTAACAACTATAGCAGAACTGATGAGATAGTCTGACAGATTAAAGCTCCAATGTTGATGAGCTTTCCCTCTTAAATACAATAGTTTAACGTCGCTCTTTCTCTAGTCACTTCACTGAGATGATTGGTCGGAAGCAGACGAGCAGAAATGAAATAGTGCCAGACCTTTAAAGGTGCATATAACTTTGAAGTTGAGAAATTTACTCTCCTCTCATTGGTAATCTTCCAAAGTCCTCTCCCAATAGTCAAGTATGAAATAATCTTGTCTAACTCTGCTTTAGTTGAACTATAATTTGCATAAAGATATAAAGTATCCGGTGCAGATGATAAAACAACTAGATTACTTTCGGTGAAAAAGGTACCAACATTCCTCAAACCATAACTCTATGGTCTTTAGCCTTAGGGAGGTTTCCATAGAACTCCCTAACAACAGAAATAACTGCCACAGCAGAGAAACAGCAGAATCATTCCCACTGTCGGCGAACGATCAAATCCTCTATGTCTCCACCTGGATTCCTAAAACACCACTACTGAATCAGTTTCTGTGATTGCAATGCATCATTGTACTGATCCTGAGCCTTCAAACTAAAAAGATTACTTGAATCGAAAGGGCTCTTTCCTTTGCTACTCTTCATTATTGGTGCCATTCTACAAATTTTATAAATTCTAAAAATAACTTCAAAAATCAAGTCTAAATTACTAAAATAAACTTCCAAAGTATAAACTACACTTCCCATGCAATTTCCATAGATTTTTTTCTTATTTTTCACCATGAATAGTGAATTTCTGAATTTTTCCAAATGTGATCAAAGTACATAGTGAAAATCCAAAATTTTTGTATAGAAGTAAAGCTCTTACCTCAAGGAATTTGGATCTAGCAAATTTCACTTGCTTCTACCAAGAAATCTTCACTTTAGATGTGCCCTAGCCCTGAAAAATTGTGAACTCGACAAGAGGCGTTAAAAATGGGATTTTTGGACCAAAATTTCACTTTTAACCTTTTGAGAACCAGTTTTTATGAACCGGTGCTTAA
>NW_018220226.1:0-1330 GCF_001263595.1 Phalaenopsis equestris
GATAGTTCCTGGCTTCGTCAACATATCTGCTACATTTTCATCGTATGATCCAACAGTGTACTTCACATACAACTGTTCTTCCCAACAGTTTATAGATATTACCTGCAGTTAATTTTCTTTTCATCAGTCACTGCACCTTTAACAATTCTGATAGTTTCCCTATCCCCATCTACCTTAGGAATAAATCATTTTTATGTGAAGTGTCCAAGGAAATTAAATTATTCCTCAAATCTGGAATATGTCTAACCGCACATAATGTTCTAACAGGGTCATCATACATCTTAATTCTGACTTTCCCATTACGAACAATATTGCAGCATCTATCATCATCTAAATAGACTAAGCTGAAATTAGTTAACCTGTTTGAACTAAATCACTCCTTGTTAGGTGTTATGTGATAAGAGCATCTTGAATCAAAAATTCATGCATCCATGAACTGAGTTGATGAAACTGAAAGCATATCGCCATAATTTTCACTCTGTACCACATTTACAGACTTGGATGATGCATCACCTTTCTCCCCAGTCTGTTTGTTAAGCTTTGGACAATCTTTCTTCATATAACCTAACTCCTTGCACTTGTAGCAATGAATCGTCTTTTTGCCTCTGGAATTTTGCCTTCCAGAGCTCTCCTTCTCCTTCTTTCTTCCTCGATCCTAACCCTTAACATATAAACTGTCTCCATGAGAGTTTTCCCCTGCATTCTGTTTCCGCTGGTTGTGAGCCAACAATGCTGCAGTAATATCATCAACTTTGAAAGTTTCTTTCCCATATATAAGGGTAGTTATCAGGTGTTCATAGAAAGAAGATAGTGAACACAACAAAATCATTGATTGCTCTTCATCCTCAATAGTCACATCAAGCCGTGATAAATCTGTGATTATTTGATTAAAGACATTAACATGTTGTGCCAGATCAGAACTTTCTTGCATCTTCAGCCCATACAGCTTTTGCTTCAGATACAATTTATTCGTCAGAGATTTAGCCATAAACTGAGTTTTCAATTTCTTTCATACCTCCCATGGATATTTCAGATTCATCGCGTGAGACATAACATTATCTGTCAGGCATAAACATATAGTTGCTACCACTTGTTGTTGTAATTCCTCTCAATCTTCATCCTCAATGGCATCTGATTTTGTTGTCCACAAAGCTTTCAAGATTCCCTATTGAGCCAACAGATATTTTACTCTTATTTGTCACAATTCGAAGTACCACCTTGAATTTTGTACCAGAAATTGTTATCTGAAATTGATCCTGCAACGAACCACTCTGCAAATTTCTCTGCTGAATTTTCAAATTGCTTAAGCCATAAATTGTACTCACTTTGA
>NW_018220227.1:0-341 GCF_001263595.1 Phalaenopsis equestris
TTTATAAAATATCCCTGATCACAGAGAATTCAAAATACTAAGTTTCATAATTTTTTGAGTTAAATGTTAAGAGTGGTATTTATCTTTAAAAATAAATTTAAGTTATTAAATGAACTCAAAATATTTTGAAACTTTTATGATGAGTTCTCTGGATCATAAATCACAATGAAGATAAAAAATCAAGTCATTTAAATATCTATATTTTTCAAAATTAATTATCTTAGTGATTTAGTAATCAAAAATTTTAAGGATGTTTAAATGACTTGACCCATGAAATTATTTCCAAAGGTTTCTCTGGTTATGGTAGACCTTCCAAAATTTTCTTAGGATTTTATAATCAA
>NW_018220227.1:1534-2018 GCF_001263595.1 Phalaenopsis equestris
TAAGCATGTGCATTTTTGGAAATAAGATCCTTTAATTTGGGGGACCTTTGGTCCATGGATTGATTTAGGTGGTTTCATGGTGTTTGGACTGGTCACTAGGTCCAACTAATGGTTGTGGTGGAGTTAATTTGGTGGCTTTAAGGTGGTTAGGTCACATTTGGTGTATGGGTCCAAGTGGGTGCAAATGACCAAAACTTGGGTTTGAGCTAGGTTAGACATGTCAATTGTCTCAATTTATTATTGTATTTGATTTATATGATCAGAAGGAACAACTTTGGTGAAGGATGAAAGTGTTTTTGAGCTCAATTGGAGGGTCAATTTGAGAGAATTTTGAACTTTAATCAATTTGGTTATGTTGGGCTAGGCTTGGGTCTAGCTTGGGTTAGCCTTGGGCTAAGTCCAAATTGATTGTTGTAAATGGTCAATAGGGACCTCATGAAGAGTTTTCAACTTGAATTGGATGCCAATTTGGAGGTTAAAGCAA
>NW_018220227.1:2028-11602 GCF_001263595.1 Phalaenopsis equestris
ATTGGGTGAAATTTGGGGACTTAGCCAATTTGGGGCTAAATTTGGGAATTTTGGATTTAGGCCAAAATCAAATGGATTTGAAACTTCATCAAGGTAAATTGATGATTGATTTTGGTGTATAGGAACGTTATCAAGATTTTTCAACATCAATTGAGGCCAAATGACTAGGCTATGAGTTCAATTTGGTGAGATTAAGTCATGTGGTCAAAATTGGGGTTTTAACTCAAATCAAAATTGGGTTCAAATTATGGACCAATTGAGCTTGGATTTGGTTTATTTTGGTCATACCAAAAGTTAATTTAAGTTTAGGATTGGAATTGGGGTCAATTGAGGTCAAATTGACGGACATTTTAGTTGGATTTGGGAAATTTGGGTCTTTAAAGGGAAATTTGGGGATTTTTGTTATGATAAAGATGGTCAAATTTGTCAAATTGGTTCATGTGGTAGTTGACAAAAATGAAATTGGGAATATTTATGATTTATTGAGATTTTTTTGGGAATTTTTGGAATTTTTGGAATTTTGGGCCCAAGAGGGGTATTTTGGTAATTTGGGGGTGCTTTAGGGGTAAAAGGCCGAGATGGGTATTTTTATAGATCTGAGGTACCAATCATCATCAATAAGCCATGGACCAAAGGAAACCCCATTTTGGGTCCTCTACATAGTGGTCTTAGCTAAACCATAGCCCTAAGGCTAGTAGATTTAGGGGACCATCTACATGAGTATCACAAAAGATCAAGAGATCTAGGCTAGAAATTTGAGTTCAGGGTTGTGAGTGATTGTGGGTGTAAATGAGTGTAGTGAGTGTATTGAGTTCCTTAGCTCCAGAACTACACCAAAGGTCAACCCTAAGGTCCAGCAATCCTAAGGGTGACTCATCCTGAGTTTCCCCCACAGTGACCCTACCTACTAAGTATATAGAGGTTATAGAGGTTGGGAGCAATATGTAGCAATATGTGGAACTCCAGGTTGAGTAAACAATAGGATAGAATTTCTAATGGTGAGGATTCCAAGTCTAGTTTTCTAGGAATAGTAAACAGGAAAAGGCCAATGGCAGGAAAAACTAAACCTCAACCAAAAATGAGGTCAACAAGCAACTTAGGATACAACTATTGAAATAGCATCATTGTCATGAATGTTGGCTACTTTTTTTGGATTTACTCTTTCAGAGGGCCATTTAAAATTGTTAGTAATCATTTCTTCAATTAAAGCATAGGCTTCATAAAATTATTTAGACATTAATGAAACTCCAATAGCAGCATCTATGATAGATCTAAGGGATCTTACTAAGCCATCATAAAAAGTATGAATGATTAACCACTCTGGTAAAGCATGATGTGGATACTTTCTAAGGAGTTCCTTCAATTTTTCCCAAGCTTCAAATATTGACTCTCCTTCAAAGAGAGTAAAAGAAGTAATATCATTTCTAAGCTTAACAGTTTTTAAAGGATGAAAGTACTTAGCCAAATAGTTTCTCTGTTAAATCCCCCCAATTTCTAATATATTCAGGTGCTAATAAAATTAACCACATGTTAGCTTTATCCCTCAAGGAAAAAGGAAAAAGACTAAGTCTAGCAGGGTAGTTGGATACACTATCATATTTGAATATAGTACACAGTTCCAGAAAACGTGTTCAATGCAAATTTTGATCCTAAAATGGTGTTCATCCAAATTTATTATTTTACGCTATTTGAATAATAGCAGTTTTAAGTTGGAATCAGTTAGCCACTACAACAGGGGTTTGTATGTTTAAGTGAATTTCATCTGCTTTAGGCTTTGCATAATCTTTTAATGGCCTTTGAACATTTTGATGTTCATTTACAACATTTTGATTTTCAAATTAGTTATGTGAAGTGTTTTCCAACTCTTCTATATTGTGAAGTCATTTATGTTTTCTAATTCTTTAATTTGTTAAATTTTTTTGTTCTAATGTAGAATCATAGGTATTAAATCTTCAGATCTCGAACTACGCATGCCAAAAGTAAAAAATTCAAAAAATGAAATAGCTTAAACCAAATAAAAAAAACTGAAAATTCTTTTTATAATTTTTTGTTTTTTCAAATTTTTTATATTTTTTCAATTTTTTAATGTTTAAAATTTTTTTGAAAATAAGTGCGTGCTAAAAATTGAGTTTTAATTTTCTAAAATAAATCTACAGTTTAAATAAAGTTTCTTAAGTAAAAAATTTTGTCGATTCCCCGACAACGACGCCAAAAACTTGACCCAACCCGCAACTATGCAAATTCTTTAAGTCCAAATGATTGTCAAAAACTTGGCCCAAATTATATTCAACAGCTATTGTGAATAAATGAAAATAAATAATAAAACTTCATACTATTGGTGCTAGGCAAGTATACGTATCGTTTCAAATAATAAAGGACTTTACTTAAAAACCCCAATATCGATCCCCCGAGGAATGTTGAAATTCTTATAATACTAACTTGCAAAACTTCTATCTAAATTGCATATATTACTTACAATAGGAAAATTTTTTAAAAATTTTGGTAACAGTTTAACACTAAATTTATGCTGAAAATAAAAATAGAGATTAAAAGACTGATAAAGTTTAAAAGCTAACGCAATTAAAATGACATAAAAAGAGAGTTTAAAATATTATAAAAAGATCTTTCCTCTTGTGAGGAGATGTTAATCAATGTAGGAATTGATTTATGAAAATGATAAAATGTTGTATGTGCCAAATAGAAGCATTTATAGTCTTTACCCCCTCTCGGTGCTTGCAAAGAATATTTTCTAACCTAAAGTCTCTCACCATCTTGTAGTAGTGATGAGTAGATACTGGCCACTCACTTCCAGATTACCCACTTTGCCCTCTCTATAAGACCTACTAGTGACCCTTAAGATCAAAACTTTAGACCAAATTGATAAAAGAATCTAGTATGTCACCATAGAAGCATAAATTCTACGCCCATAAAAACTTATCTCCTTATTTATTTACACTCCCCTCAAGTGATCGCAGCGACTCTGCCCAACATGAAATATTGTTCTCACAAGTTCGTGAAATCATAGCCCTCCTGAGTCATTATTTATCTCAATCAATTATAATAATACAAATGGCCAATTTACAAAGTTATTGAAGAACCGGTAAAAATACCATCACAATGTTTTAAAAATAAAAAGAGATCTTTAAATCATTCTCAACCCACAAAATTAATTCCCATATGCAGAGAGAAAGAAAGGGAACTACTCATAATTCATGGAGATAAAATAAAAACACATAATTTTTTTTGAAATTCAAGTCTCACAACAAAAACTTAAACACAAATACAAGATACTTTACTTTATGTTTTCTCCCTAATAAAATCTTGAAGTTTCCTTAATGTCAATCTGCAAACTCGTACACAAAACAAAGACTCTCACTCACACACACACACACACACTAGACTCAATTAAAGTCTACAAGAATGACATAAAATGACTCCACAAAGACTCTCAAAAGATTCCATTTCCACCAGAATTTGGGTCTATTAAAAATTTTCAAGGGTCACTTCAAGCACCACGTCAAAATTCGGCCAAATTCAATGGACATTCTAGAAAGTTGGTTACTGGTGCTATGGTGCCAGTCTTGGGTGCTATAGTGCCCATTTAGCACGTCTACTAGCGCTATGGCACTAAGGGTGGCTCTATGGCATCATACAAAAACATCCATTTTTGCTCCATTTTGTCCTCATTTTTTGCAAATGTCCATTGCAAATGTCCATTCCTTATACCGGAAACCAAAAACATACAAAATATCATCCTTTAAAGTATAATATCATTAAAAAGAGACATGAAATGTATGCCAAAAAAAGGTTATTTTTAGTTGGATCACTTCTCACTTCAAGATTACTTAGGTTGTCACCCTAGGTTCCAAACTAGTGACCAAATCGGTTGAGTTTCTAGGCTGTCACCCTAGAATCACCAATTCTATACTCATCAATATATAATCCCTTATCTATTTGCACTCTCTCTAGACTTGTCTCATTTCCATTCTAGCTTTAGTGTGGTACTCACTAGTTGAGTGAAATCATAGCCCTCCTGGGTCATTATTTTTGCTATGTATTTTAACATTACAAATGCTCAGTTTGTAAAGTAAATTAAGAACTAGTGAAATTACCATCACAAATTTGTAATAAAAGTAATCTTCAAACCATTCTAATCTTACACATGATTATATCTCATCACAAGGAGAAATAGAAAGAAAAACTACTGACTAAGCATAGAGAAAACACAACAGGAAGCTTCATATTAAATAAAGAAATTTCATTAGAAAATTTTTTACAAGAATTATATGATAATGAAGAACACAATACCTAGATTTTTTCCTTTGAGAGAAACATGAAAATCCCTCCAATAATGTCTCATGCCGATCCATGCAATGCTCATACAATTCCTTACAGATATTTCTCAAAATCCCTCACCAGTCTCTCCAAAAAAGGTAGAAATGTACAACTCCTACACCTATTTTTGACCTCTTCTCACACACACATGCACACGCCTACACTCGCCTCCTTGAAGAGGTGCACCAAACACTCCCCTATATCCCTCTTGAAAGAGACGCCACCCCCCTTTTTTTTAAAAAAAAGAACCTCCTCACTCTAAGAGACACACCTCTTCACTCCAAGAGACACACATTTTCACTCAAAGAGACACACCTCTTCAATCCAAGAGCCTTTTCAAGTGTATAGATTAATTTAATAACTTTATTGGGTGTGCATAGCTACCCAAAACCTTATAGAATATCTCAGAACCATCCAAATAAAACCAACCGACTTTTGGTTGTTTCTGGAACCTAGGCACCATAATGTGGTTCCATGGAACTAGAATTGGTACCTAGACACTAATTTTTGGTACCTAGGTGCCACTCTGCTAACAACACACCTATTTTGCTCCGTTTTGCCCCATTTCAACTCTAATGCACTCCAAGTGTTATACCTACAAGATAAACATGAAATAACATTTCCTTAAAGTATAATTTCATCTAAAAATATGTGTTAAATGTAAATTATATTAAGCATAGATTAAGTATAGAAAGAAATTTCAAAATGTGCTAGATCAAAATTTTCTTCCTTGCTCAGTTTGACTCCAAATTGCACTAATTTTTCTCCATTTTTTGCAAAACACCATTTCTTGTACCTGGAACCAAAAACATGCAAAATACATTCTTTGAAAGTGTAATAGCATTAAAAATGAGCATAAAATGTATATAACAAGTAGGTAATTTTTAGGCATGTCAATGACTAATCTGGCGACCTTGTATAGCTTTCCACAATCTCACAAGCAATCCCCATTGAGACAAATCAGCTTTAGGTAGTCAATGTAACTGACAATAAAAAAGAACACATTATTACTAGTGAGGATGATCAGAAGAAGCATGATTTAACCCAAAGTATGATCCCAGAGAAACACATCACCCTACTCATCAAACAAAGAATCAGATAATCCATCGCTCAATATGAAAATGGATCATTGATTCTAAAGGGTAAACCTACCTTGAAGAATTCAATGTTGTTCAATATTTAAAAGTATTTTATGCCTCTTCTCTTCAAATCCTTATGAAATGGAGTACCCTCATCAGCAAATTTTCACACTTTCATAAAAATCTCAATTACATGGGGAGTAGTGTTGCTCTACTATTTTGCCAATTCATAAACAACCTGACTAGTGTCTCTTTCGATTAGTATACCAAATTTCTAAATGATTCTTTAAAGACCTAACAATTAGATGTTGCGTGACCACTTCATGAACTTATTGAAGCCCAAATTTTAAGGCCTCATAAGTCTCTTGATTATTTGTTACTCTGGATTCAAGGATGATCAAATGTTAAACAAGCTCTCCAGTAAGACTACTTAAAGCTAGCCCACTCTATGTAGAGTGACAGTACCTCATTAGGCTTAGAGCTTTGTAGAAGTGGTGGAATGACTAATAACAACTTCAAATCCAAGAAATCTTGCTCTCATTTATTTATCCACTCAAACTTTTTTGCTTTCCTTAGCACTTTCAAGAAGGCATCACATTTTTGACCTGATATAAAAAAAATCGACTCAAAGCTGCAATTTCAGCAAGATTTTGCATTTCTATAGTTTTCCAAGGAGTAGTCAATTTGAGGAGTACTCTAACTTTCTTATGATTAAGTTTCATACCTTGAGGTGTTAAGAGGTAGCCCAAAAAATTGCCTGGTTGAGGCTCTAGACGTGTATTTCACTGGGTTCAATTTCATATAAACTTTTTAAGTATTTAGAATATTTCTTTCAAATCATTAATATATTAGGCCATCTTACTTTTTATTAGCACATCATCCACATAGAATTCAGTGTTTCCTCCTCTTTTTAGGAAAAAAATACATCCATTAGGCGATGATATGTTGCGTTGGCATTTTTTAACTCGAAGGGCATTACAGTGAAACAATACAAACCATCGTTGGTAATAAAAGTTTCATTTTTGCATATGCAGGGTGCATTTTAAATTGATGATATATTGATAAAGCATCAAGAAAGCTCATGACAGAGTATCTTACAACAGAGTCCACCAAAGGGTCAATCTAGGACAGTGGGTACAAATCCTTTGGGCTAGTGATTTCAAGTTAGTGAAGTCCACACACATTCTCCATTTGCCATTGGATTTTCACACCACATTAGGTGCACATGAGGGGTATTGAACTTCACATATGTATTGAGCCTCTGAATTTTTTTTCACTGCTTTGTAGATTGTTTCAAATAAAGTTTTATGCATTGACCAGAGTTTCTCCTTCACCGACCTGGCATTTAAATTGAAATTAAGTTTATGGCAAGCAATGCAAATTGGAATGATAGGCATTTCAGCTTCCATTCAAGTGAAAATATCATGATTTTCCTAGATAATATGGACCAACATATATTTATGTCTTGCATCAAAAGTTTCACTGATTACAAAATATTTTCCTTAATCATTTATGCTTGTTGGGATTTTGGTAATTGTCTCGTTAGTTTCAAGTGATCCTTCTCCTTAGTGTTTTATGTTCAATCCTTCGTGCTCCATTCCTCATATGCTAATTTTTAGTTCATTTGCAATTGCTACAGATGTCCACGCACGATGACCACCACTCCTTCTGACACTGACAAATGCTTTAACGCTCTGGTGGATTACACAAGTGCACAGTCAAAGTAGTATCAAAAATTTTAGTCAGATTATCATTCCTACAGAGAAATGGGGTGAACTAATTTAGGAAAAATTTCAAGCCTACTTAATTTTTTCTCAGTTTGGAATTTAAGGAAGCTTAAGTTATGTTATCAGTCTCTACTACAATGTAAATAAGTTTAAATTTTGCTCCTATAGAAATTTGAATTAACCTACATTAATTGATGATAACCAGGTGTTAAAGCTACCTTTCCTAGCAGAGATAGTAGTGGAGTGTAGAAAATGAGAAGATGCAAATTAAAATGTAGCTAGTGACAAATAGAAGCTTTTATCTTCTTTAGCCTCTTTCGATTGCATAAAATAGTATGCTTAATTTTTGAAGCCCCACTTTGAACACAATAATGATTATCTCCCTATGTATTTGCATCTCTCTATTGTGTCCTTTTGCATCATACCCTGCAGTTCAATAGGATCGTTCTAGTTTATCATGCCAAAGCTCTCTTAAGAAATTTTGGGTCCATAATGGATTTTAACAAATCATTTAGTAAATCATTTAGCCAAAATGATAGGCAAATGAATAGCAAAATGGAAAATATCACATTAAGAAGTTAAAAGTAATTTAAATTTATTTCAACGTTCTTACACATCCTATTACATCACCACAAGGAAAAGGGAGAGGAGATTACTCAGAAAACATAGAGAAAGCACCACAAGATTTCATTGATACAATGAGAATCTACATACAAAACTGTTCATAGAATAATACAAGACCTAAAAATAATAATATTTATCTCTTTCTGCACAATAATACTTATCTTTCTTTCCCTTAATACTGCCTTGAGAATGCTCCACATTTGCCCTTGGTACTTTCATGTAAACTCTCCTCACATAAACGCTCAAATACTCACCAATTCTCTACTCTATACTAGCTCTCTCTAGCCTAGAGCAAGCCTTTCACGCTAATGATCAGTGGAACTTCCTATCATTCTTCTCCAAATGCTCCCTAAAACTCTTTTTAAAACTTCTTCTCCAAACTCTCCAAAAAAACTCCCATCTAGTTTCTTCAAGTTTTTTTTTAAATAGCCATAAATATCCTCTATTTAAATTGCCTATGGTCCGCCCAAAAGACACTTCAAAGAAGTGCGTAGAACTACTACAACTACAAAGAATTTGGTTATGGAGCCTAGATGCCCAGCTTTTCTCATTCCAAGGCCTTGGCTATCACAACTGATCACATGGCGCACAGTGGCTGGTGCTTTGGCTTCAGCCTCTCAATTTTTTAGATTCGGGGCTGGCACCTAAGTTCCCTAAAAGTCTGGCATTTTGGTGCCCTAAAAGTTTGGCGCCAAGGTCCCAATCCATTATATAGCCTTTTGCTCCATTTCAACTCATTTTCACTCCATGTCTCTTCTAATTTGCTCCACTCATAATAAATGTTATACATACAATAAAAAATATAAAAATATATTTCCATAAAGTGTAATTTCATCCTAAAAGATGTGCAAAACATAATGATTTCATATAATCTTTTCACTTATCACCTTTGCAGGGGAATTTCACATCTATGTGATATGTTGATACCACGACCTGGAATTTGTTGAGGAGGTGTCGACCGAATACTGCATTGTATGTTGGTGGTGAGTCAACAACCAAAACATCCTCCATATTAATAAGCATATTTTAGCCCTCTGCTATAGTAATGGAGAGGGTTATTTCCCTTAGTGCCTCCCTTCGTGTGCTAGAGACCCGTTTAGTAGTCTAACCGGTGCAGTCAATCGATCAGTTGTCAAACTCATCTTCTCAAACATGGCTTGGAAAAAAATGTTCCTCCAGCTCCTAGTGTTGACTAGGACGTTGCCAACATAGTAGTGAGCCTTGTGATTACAACGACATTGTTTTATGGATTCCAGGCTAGTGGAAGATCAGCATTTATGAAAATGATGGTTGGATGTGATTTCCTCCTTGAAGTGGGCATGACAATGCAGTAATCTCTCTACTGAGTTTTTTTCTAGTTGGCACTAGTTTACATGTTGCCTTTTAGTATTGTTGGCAATATCCATGCAATGTGGATTAATTGGCTCGAGTTGGGTCGGTCTACTCACTGTCTGTTGGAGATTTGCCTTTCCGCCGAGTCTGAGCGTCTGACATTACAAACTCCTTGAGATTTCTAGCTTGGATAAGATCCTTTTCCAAGCTACAGAGGTGCATGCATTCTTGATTATCATGTTCATAGTATCGGTCATATTTATGGTATTTGTTGGATTTCTAGAGGGAAGCTCTAGTTTTCAGTGCGGTCGCCTTCCAAAAATACTCCATTTCTTCTATCATAGCTATGAGTTATGTTATAGAAACTTGAAGTGGTTTGATCTCAACGTTCTCCAGTCTCTCGTAGTCTGGTAATTTGACTAGCAACATTTACGTACGTCATGATTGTCCTTTGTATCTCTTTAGGAAGAGTGGCCT
>NW_018220227.1:11612-16189 GCF_001263595.1 Phalaenopsis equestris
TCCCTTTACGGATGAGGTTTGTCTTCCTTTTGTCCGACTGTCATCCTTCAAGTTGTTTCTTTCTGATTGTTGATACAATTTTCCCACTCTAGAAATCTACTGTCTCATATATTCATTAGTCGCAATGTGGTCGTAGGCTAGCTCCAAAAGTTCCATCAGCGTGTTTGGTTTCCTTAAACCAATATAGTGTCAGAACTGCAGACTAATTAATCCTTGTGCTAGTGCTTTCTTTGTGACTATTGGCTCCAAGTTCAAGACCTCAAGCGTCACCTTTTGGAATTGACAACAACTTTATATATGCTTAAAAATACAATAATTTGATACTACTGGTAGAAGATTTAAATCCCCAGCAATGGTGCCAAAAACTTGATAACAGTTATAGATTTGATAAAGATGTGTATAAAATATTCAATAATTGCAAAGTCACACTTATCAACGCAAGTATACGTATCGCTCAAGTAATACAGGGCTCTACTTGAGCCCTAGATATTGATCCTACAGGGAGTAATATTAGAGGCTACGAACTAAGATTTAAAAAATCAATACTTAATCACAACAATATAGTTTAAATTGCATATTTGTCACTAATAGGCAATTGAAATGTAATTTTAATAAGCTCTTAGTTAACTAATTCTACTAATAAGGTTCTTAATGTGAAGTTCAATATATAATAAAACATCCTTCTCCTTGTCAAGAAATTTAAGTGAATGGATAAATTGAATAAGTTCAAATTGTATTGTGCCAAATAGAAGCATACATATCCTTTACCCTTTGGACCAGGCATAAAGAATGTTGATTAATCCTATGCTTGGTTGCTGAATCTACGGCTAGGCTGGAAGGATACCAGCTCTCACTTCGGAGCTCCCACATTTTCCTTGCCTGAGGGCTAACATCTACTCTTCAGCACCCAAACGATAGGACCGAATTGAGGATTTTAGTCTATCACTCTAAAATCTTCAATTCTACGCCTGAGAAATTTTTTATTTCCCTATTTATTTGCACCCAAATTTCAAGGACTTTGACCTCCCTAAATCTTGGATGTAATCTTCACTTTAGTTGTAAAACTCAACATATTTTAACAAATCAATTGGCCAGACTGAAAGTAAATTAAGATTGAAGTGAAAATATCATCATAACTTCTTTAACATTCTCATGGCACAACTAATTCAAATCACTATTTCACAAAATCTCAAGACAAGGAGAAAGACTGAGAAAACTACTCAGAACTCATGGTGAAGATATGACAAAACCTGTATTTCATATATAAAAGCAAAGTCATACAAACTTCAATAAGTAAATACAACTTATCTCTAATTCCTCCCCAAGCAAACTCCTCGACGTTCATCTAAATCTCTTCCTTTTTTTACAGCACACAAAATTCACTTTCGAAGCGGCAAGGAGGAAGAAATCTCTCACTTTCCTTCCACTCTTATAATCTCTCGAAGACTTCCTCACAATACTAACCACTCTCTACACTCTAATGGGCACCACAAACAACAAAGACTCAGCGGACACCCATGGACACCACCTTTTTTGGCCTCCAAATGTTTCTTTTAAAGTTGTAGAAGATTTTTCAAGAGTTGCCCAAGCATTCCTTCAAAAATTGTCCACATTCAATGCATCAGTTGAGAGAACCGACGTGCTCGCCGTCGGCAGCCTCGATGGCACCTTTGGCGACCTTCTAGAATATTTAATTATGGACTCTCGAAAAAAACTAGCCGTCGACGGCATCGAGCTCCCCGTCGGCACCCAAGATCAATCTTCATACTTTGGTCCGTTTTGCTCCAAATTCGCTCATTTTTGCATCTTTTTGCTCCAATAACCATAATTCAACATACCTGCAACAAAATATAAAAAATACCTTTCTTTAAAGTGCAATATCATCAAAATCAGTGTAAAATAGGTATGAAAATCTCAATATATTTTTCTTTGGTCACGAGCCCATAAAGAGGTATTGGCACGAAATTTGAACTAAAGTTTGTACATATTAATATCAGAGATTTGCTTCAAATTCTTAATACCCAGACCCCAAGCAGTATAAGGTTTAGAAATTTTATTAAAGGTATCCCAATGTTTTCTGATATTGGTGCCCAACCAAATAAAGCGGTTAAATAACTTCTCTAAAGTGTTTTGGATACTTTTCTTAAGGTTCAAAACTTGTAAAACATAAAGCAGAATACTCATCAAGATACTTCTAAGCAAAGTAATCCTCCCACCATTAGAAAGAAAAGAGTTCCCCCAGTCATTAATCTTATGGTTGATTTTTCAACCTCATCATCTAATTGAGTTTGCTTTCGGCGACCCCAAAGCAAACTCACACCCAAATATTCGAGAGGAAGGGAGGCAACTTGATAACCAGTACAATAGGTAGCCCAAGTTACAATAGTTCTTTTAACGTGCTTCCCAAAGTAAAAATGACATTTTTCTTTTTTGAAAAGTAAACCAGACGTATCTTGAAACTTCTCCAAACCCTGCATAAGGACCTTCATAGAAGATTTAGTAGCATTAGCAAAAATAATAGCATCATCCACGTAGGCCAAGTGGCTAACCAAAATGGAAGATTTATGAGAGAATTGGGAATGAGGTTTGCTCAACTGCAGTTTGTTAAGTAAGCGTGAGAGATAGTCTAAGACAATAATGAAAACAGTAGGGGACTGAGGGTCTCTTTGTTTGATGCCTCTCTGAGTGGAAAAGAAATCATAAGAAGTGTCATTAACAAGAATATAATAATGATTATTTATCAGCTATCTTCTGATAAGAGAGCAGACGCTATCATGAAAACCACGAGCATGAAGAATATTAATAATAAAATCCCAGCTTAAAGTATCAAAAGCCTTTTTAATATCAAGTTTGATCACCATGTTACCTTCTCTACATTTTCTATCCATATCCTGGAGAAGTTCTTGAGCAAGAAGAATATTATCAGTGATTTCTCTCCCTTTAATAAAGGCAGGTTGCTGCAAAGAAATAATATTATTGTAATGAAATTTTGAAATAAGTACAAAACTAAACATTATACAAACACAATGTTTCACTAACACATCACAATACTAATAAAAATAATTACAAATACATCACAATGCAAAAAAATCACATCACATTACAATTTTACAAAGTACTAATCAAATTCTATTATAACTACATATGCAAATTTCAAACTACAACACTAAACATTTATAACAATAATTAAAAATTATTTAACTGCAAACATAAAATAAAATATATAATAAAATGAAAGTACAAATAAACATACATCTATCTCAATCACAAAATCACAAAACAAAAGTACATCAATCACTATCATATATTAAAATCCTATACTATATCCTCGTCTTCCTGGTTAGCAGGTGGATTGGGCTGATACTGAGTATAACAGGGGCATTCAGGAAAAGTAACATCAGGCTCACCTCTGTAGTGTCGAGCCTGAGCTTCGTAGTAAGCTATCTCGAAGTCAGAATGCCTCTGTAGGTACTCACTATCATAATCATGTCTACGTTCTAATCCCCCAATTCTTTCATTTATTTTCTCTATACTCTTTCGCTGCAAGGTTAACTCATTCATTAAATCATGAAGGGTAGGGAAACTAGAGGAAGGAAGTTCTTAACTAGTAGAGGGGATATCTCTACTAGTAGAAGGTTCTTTACTCCTACTCCCAGATCTCCCTCCTTCAAGTGATTCATATGTCTTTAAATTTGATTTACTAATGGGTTTCATAGGGTAAATCCATTCTTTATCATCTCCAACTTCAACTCCAAAAAGTTGGCAAACTGCATAAATGAGGCCAAGATGTCCCAGACCTCTACTTGATTCACTCCTTAACATGGTCAAAATATTCTTATAAATAATTCTCCCCACATTTATAGTCCGATTGTTTTCAATACAGAAATTTAGAATAGATCTATCTCTTGTTACCTCAAAATGGTGAAAGGTAGATAACAGAGTAGAGAAAAAAATTAGTGCCACACTTTAGATGTGGCATTCAACATAGAAGCAGAAAAATTTACCCGTTCTCACTGCTTTATTTTCAATGTCCCTTTCCCATTATTGAGAAAGTTAATGAGATCGTTTAGTGGGCCTTCCTTTATACTGAAGGTTTCATAATTGCAGATATAAGAGTCTGGGACATTATAAAATGAGTTTATGCGGGCGGCACTAAACTAAACATAAAACCCTCTTACTCGAACGGTTCCATCCTTAGAATAGAACGCATTGACATTCAGTTCTTTCACAACATTCACAAACAGCCTTATTGGTGGTATAACTATAACATAAATTTTCACTTCTCAATTTGGTAATAACTCGTTCAACTTCTCCTCCCAGACTCTCGAAAACACGATCTTGTATACATTTCTTCCCTTGAAATATTGAAGTAAATCTTGACTGAGCCTTCGCATTGATGAAGCAAGACTCGCCAAACTCAAGTCGCCTCTTTTGTCGCGGAGCCATTTCAATCTAATCAAAATTATAAAAAAACTCCAAAATACACTTCAAATACTCAAATAATGGCTTCCAAGAGTGACTCTAAGAGTTCAAAACTAAGTTCCACGAATTTCTTCCAAATATTTTCTCCACATTCT
>NW_018220227.1:16483-18457 GCF_001263595.1 Phalaenopsis equestris
AATGATGTACTAACACAAATAAATATTCACAACACAAAACATCACAATTATATATAAAATCCAAGGGTTACAATACACGTTACACAACACACATAAGTTTGGTATTTTCTCAACCTTAATACATCAATTCAGCGTCGCAATCCAAGCCACAACACTCTAAACGCTGAAAACAAATATTTTATGCTCAATCTCAACCATATTGAGATCTAAAAGCAAAGTTTGAAAGTAAAGAAAACACATAAGTTCAAATCAAATTACACACATAGACATATAAGTAGTAAAGTAAATCTACTACTCCGATTTAGTGCTTGTTTCTCCTCTGATATCGCCCATCGATTGAATATGAACAAAGAATTTATAGAAGGGTCGGTATGGGAATTCTTCAGTAGAGTCCTCTTATATCAATCCCATCTTTCTCTTCAACTGTATCAAACTTCCTTTCATATGTCCAGAGTGATCAAAATGCTCTTTCATCCTCCAGTCTAGATGATCAAAAAAATCATAGAAATTGTTAATTGCATTCATAACATTTTGTACATCTTTCTCCAGTTTCTTGATTCTGTGCAGGATCACTAGTGTCTTGTCCAAAACTAGAGGCTGAATAGGAAGTGAATTCTAAGACGATTGATCCGTAATAATAGTCATATCATTCTCATCTTCATTGGCTGAGAACTTCTGAATTGGGTCCAAAGGCTTTCAAGGTAGAAGTACCTTTTCCTAATTCTCATAAGATACTTGGAACTGACTGTAGAGTAATAAGTTTGTTGAAGGATGTCCAAGCCCATAAGTTGATCCACGAACGATCAGGCTCAAAACAGACTTCACAATTATCGATTCAATATCAATCAGCAGTCCCATTTAAATACAGTAATTTAGAATAGCACTTTCATTAGTAACTTTACAGATCCTCATTGTTGATAATAGTTTTGTAGAAATGAAGAAGTGCCAGTTTTTAGAAACGGGGTTTAGGAGTATAGCAGAGAAACTAACATTCCCGTTTTCTCTCATTTCCCACTCTTTAGTCTCGTCCATAAAAAATTGATAGATCTCAGTCATCAGATTTCTTGTCGGGATGAAGTTGGAATAATGGCAAATAGAAACATTCTCGATCATATTTAACTCATGAATCCATGCAGGAGTAAAAGTTATCCATCTGCCTCAAACATAGACGACTCCCTGGTTGATTCCATGCAAATTATCATAAAAATCCTTCACCACAGGAACGACTACGGCAGCAGTAGTGTAGCACAACACTTCCCATCGACGCTGCACAATCATCTCTTCAATTACTATCAAAGGATTGCTTAATCCTCGATTCATGAATTCTTTCAATCCTCGATTCACGAATGCTCTTTCTCTTATTAATCTCCTCTTTGTCAACACTTTATTGAAGATTCGTTGTGCCTTAGAACTAAGGAACTTTCTCCGGTTCAACACTCAAAATCTAGGGTTTTCAGTGAAATTGGAAGCCATAAGGATAAATTTGGTGGAGTTTCAATTTGTTTGGGTAATATGAATTTAAGAACGAAGTTTGGACGTTTATAGGAACTAAATCTCGCCTAAAATCGCTAAAAACTGACATTTCAAACTCCGGAAACCGTCATCTCGCCATTCTCACCATCGGCGGAGACGATGATTCTCACCATCGGCGGAGTCGATGGCGCAGTCGGCAAGCCTTGAGAATTAATTTTCTGGACTCTCGGGAAAAACCCACCGTCCGCGGGGGCGAGCCTGGCGGCGGCGTCGAGCCTGCCGTCGGCGCCCAAGGAAAAAAGTTAACAGTTTCGCTCTCGTCCTAATGCGTTCTAATTTTCTCTATGGATGCAATTTTTATGATGATTCAAGGGTAAATACGAGTAGTAGAATTCAATGCTCCCACAAATTAATGATAATTTCAGTCAAAAACACTATAATCGCAATAAAAATAAAGATAGTTATGGGTTGCCTCCCATAAAGCGCTTGGTTTAACGTCGT
>NW_018220227.1:20394-22038 GCF_001263595.1 Phalaenopsis equestris
ATAAATTGACATTTCTCCCAATTTAGAACTAAATTAGTTCTTTCGCATAACTCCAAAACTTTTCAAGATAATTTAAGCATGCGTCAAATGATGTTCCAAATATAGAGAAATCATCCATAAACATTTCTATTCCATCATCAATTAACGTACTAAATATAGACCTCATACATCTCTGAAATGTTGCAGGTGCATTACATAATCCGAAAGGCATTCTTCGAATGGCAAAAGTTCCAAAAGGACTCATAAATGTTGTCTTTTCTTGATCCTTAAGAGCAATAAGAATTTGATGGTAGCCGGTATATCCATTTAAAAAATAAAAATATTTGTGCCCAACAAGTTTATCTAGTATTTGGTCTAAAAATGGTAGAGGAAAGTGATCTTTCTTAGTGGCAGTGTTTAGTTTTCTATAATCAATGCAAATACGTCACCGGGTAACTTGTCTCGTAGATATTAATTCATTATTCTCTTTTGCTTCAACATTCACTCCTCCTTTCTTAGGAACACAATGAATTGAACTTACTAAAGCACTGTTTGAAATATGATATATAATTCCAGTGTCCAACCATTTCAAAGTTTTCTTCTTAACTACTTCTTTCATCATTGAGTTTAATCTCCTTTGTGGATCAACTCTTAGTTATATTGTTCATCCAATATAATTCTGTACATAGAGATCGAAGGGCTGATTCCTTTAATATAAGCTAAGATCCAACCAAAAGCTTTCTTATATATTTTTAATGTAACCAAAAGTATTTGCTCTTGCAAATCATTTAACTTTGAATATATAATAAAAGGTAATGTAGATGAGTTTCCTAGAAACACATACTTCAAGTGGTATTTTCAACTCAAGTTCAGGTGGTTTTATAATTGAGGAAACTACATTCATATCAGCATTTCCTGTAATATCCAGCATCTCAAATCTTTCCTGAACATAATCTAAATCTTCATTTTCTATTTCGTCCAAAATAACTTCTTTTTTGTCTTCAAAATCTTTTTTATCTTCAAAATATTATTTAAAATGCTTGTTCAAAAGATGTTCACTAATTTCCATGCGAAAACATTCATTATCTCTTTCAACAATAGGGTATTTCATAGATTTCACAATGTCAAAAGTCACTTCTTGATCGTTAACTCTCATAGTTAATTCTCCGTTTTGAACATCTATCATAGTTTTTCCAGTAGCTAAAAATGGTATTTCTAAAATGATATGTATTTCTTTATCTTCCTCCATATCTAAGACAATGAAATCCACATAAAAGATGAATTTATCAACTTTTACTAACACATCTTGTATAACTCCCTTAAGATAAGCAACTGAACGATCTGCTAACTGAAAAGTTACAGAAGTAGGTGAGACTTCTCTTAATCCTAATCTGTTGAAGATTGATAGAGGCATAAGATTAATGGTGGCTCCCAAATCACATAAAGCTCTTCCATAAAATTTTTCACTAATAGCACACGGTATCTCTGAATAATTACACTACTCTATTCGCTTAATGCAATAGTCTCATTATCAGTGAACTTCCTTTTCTTATTTAAAATATCTTTCATAAACTTCACATAATCTCCATTTGCTCTAAAGCTTCTACAAAAGGAATATTTAACGTTAATTTCTTAAGAATTTCTAGTTAATTTCTTAAGAATTTC
>NW_018220227.1:22365-35456 GCF_001263595.1 Phalaenopsis equestris
AATATTCTTGATAGCAGTTCCTTGATTTTGTAACTGGTTTCCTTGAATTTGTAATTGATTTCCTTGATTCTACAATTGTTGACCCATGTTCAGTATCATCTCTTCCATAGACAACTTCTTTTCCTTAAATTGAGTGTTACTGTTGAATCTTGAAGGATAAGAAGGTATATAATTAACATTTCCTTGGTTGGATGAATTTCCCAATGGGTTTACTAGGTTGTTTTCCCATTGTTGATTTGTAGAAAAATTGTTATTCCAATTAAAGTTAGGATGATTCTTCCAACCTGGGTTATAATAGTTGGATTAAAGAATGTTGGGTCTATCGTTAATAGCTTTTAAAGTCTCATAAGAAGGTTCAACATCCAAAAATTTCCCAGATGAATTCTCTCCCATCATAGTAGGTGTTGGAGAATAATTCATCCCATAATGATCTAATTTCTTTGATATTACAGCAAATCTGCGAAGCTAACATAGATATTGCATCAGAATCGTGGATACTAGCTACTCTTTTAGGATATACCCTTTTAGAGGGCCATTGAAAATTATTGATAGTCATCTTTTCTATTAACAAATAAGCCTCATCAAAAGGTTTTGTAATTATAACCCTAAAGTCAGACAGTCCTATGGGGGCTCATCTTGAGCCCCCTCATACTGACCCCACCTACTAGGTACTAAAGGTTAGGACTAATATGTGGAACTTCAAGTTGATCAAGGAGGAGTTTAGAATTTCTAATGGTGAGGGTTCCTTTTTTAGTTTTCTAAGAATACTCAACAGGAAAGTCCTATGGCTAGATCTTAGGCAACTAATAGTGACTTTATATATGCTTAAAAATACAAGAATTTAATACTGCTGCTAGAAGATTTAAATCCCCGACAACGGTGCCAAAAACTTGATAACGGTTATAGATTTGATAAAGATGTGTATAAAATATTCAATAATTTCAAAGTCACACTTATCAATGCAAGTATACATATTGCTCAAGTAATTCAGGGCTCTAATGTATTCCTGGATATCGATCCCACAGGGTGTAATATTAGAGGTTACGAGCTAAGATTTAAAAAATCAATAAATCGCAATAATATAGTTTAAATTGCATATTTGTCACTAATAGGTAATTGAAAAAAAAATTTAATTTTAATAAACTCTTAATTAATTAATCCCTAATGGCCCATCAGCACTTGCAGTAAAGGAAGCTGCTTGGGGCCTTGCTCGCTATGCCGCCATTGCTCAAGCGAATCATAGGGTATAAGGTTTCCAGGTCCAAATTTACGGATACAATTGAAATCAGTATACAGAAAAATAGTTAACTAAATATGAAAATAAGTTGCAATTCAAGTAAAAGTTTTTTAATAGTCCTAATTTATCCGTCACTCTAATTATGATTTTTTTAAAAATCTAATTTTTACTCCCCGGCAACTGCGCCAAAAACTTGACAGCGACTTTATATATTCTTAAAAATATAAGAATTTGATACTGCTGCTAGAAGATTTAAATCCCTGACAACGGTGCCAAAAAGTTGATAACCGTTATAGATTTGATAAAAAAGTGTATAAAATATTCAATAATTGCAAAGTCACGCTTATCAATGTAAGTATACGTATCGCTCAAGTAATACAGGGCTCTAATGGAGTCCTGGATATCGATCCCACAGGGTGTAATATTAGAGGCTACGAGCTAAGATTTAAAAAATCAGTACTTATCACAAAATCTCAAGACAAGGAGAAAGACAGAGAAAACTACTCAGAACTCATGGAGAAGATACGATAAAAGTTGGAATTTATATATAAAATCAAAGTCATACAAACTTCAATAAGTAAATATAACTTATCTCTAATTTCTCCCTAAGCAAACTCTTCGAAGTTCCTCTAAATCTTTTTCTTTCTTTATATCACACAGAATTCTCCTTCGAAGCGGCAAGGAGGAAGAAATCTCTCACTTTCCTTCCACTCTTACAATCTCTCAAAGAATTCCTCACAATACTAACCACTCTCTACACTCTAATGGCCCACAAACAACAAAGACGCAGCGGACACCCGTGGATACCACCTTTTTTGGCCTCCAAATGTTTCTCTTAAAGTTGTAGAAGAGTTTTCAAGAGTTACCCAAGTGTACCTTCAAAAATTGTCCACATTCAATGCATTTGTTGAGAGAACCAATGTGCTCGCCGTTAGCAGTCTCAATAGCGCCGTCGGCGGCCTTCTAGAATATCTAATTCTAGACTCTCGGGAAAAACTCGCCGTCGGCGGCGTTGAGCTCGCCGTCGGCGGCGGAGAGCTCGCCGTAGGAGTCGAGCTCGCCATAGGCGCCCAAGATCAAATCTTCATATTTTGGTCCTTTTTGCTCCAAATTCGCTCCTTTTTGCATTTTTTTGCTCCAATGACCATAATTCAACATACCTGTAACAAAACATAAAAAAATATCTTTCTTTAAAGTGCAATATCATCAAAATTAGTGTAAAATAGGTATGAAAATCTCAACATATTTTCCTTTGGTCAGAAATCTCATTTTATCTGACTATAGACTCTCGTTAGGTCCTTGCTTCAAGTATCACAAAGAATCTGAATCGTTTCATTGCTTTTGAGCACTAGCGAACTGCCCCAAATATAACTTCTTGTAATCATTGAAGAAATTAATAATTCCTTTGGGAAGCCTGTTGGAACACTTGAGAGTAGAATATCTCAGTGGGGTGTAGAAAATCCTACATTTTAATTTGTCCAAATTTCGAGAAGGCAGATTGCCGACTCAAAGAATAAAATATGGTCAACGGATCACTTCAACCTATGTACGGTTCCAAGGTGGGAACCCTTGAACTTTTCTGGTGCTTTAGCCTCCATAATATATTGAGCAAATGCACTTTCGATGCAATGATAGATTTTTATCGCTTCCGATGGTGGTCCTCCCCTTTGTGCGGATTTGGCATTATCCTGATAATTTGACTCTTACTCTCATTTGGTTGTTGGTACTTCCTGTTAGACTAGAGGTTTGGGTGCTTTCAATGCTTGTTGAATATGCAAATGGGGTGTTGGTGGATTGGATTTCCGTAGAGGGTGTGCCCTTCCCTCGAGTACTATTCCGACCAACTCCGCAATTTTCCTCGACATATGGTCAGGAAGCGCCTAGCTTTGCCGCCGTATGAATTCTTGAACAGAATCAAAGCTGGACTTTCCTTTGTGTGTTCCTTCACCCTGTCATGCTCCCCATCTTGTAGACAACACGACTCCACGCTTACCGCACCTTTTGGGATGTTGGATTGCAAATTGCTTTGTGGATCACGCCTATGGTGTAGATCGTTAATTTGATGAAAGGATGAAGAAGAAAGATTTGAATACTCGCTAGTTATTTTTTTGTGAGAATTCTGCTCTACCCCTCTTGAAAATTTTCCCCATATTTATAATTCATATGTAGGATTTGTAAGTTACACAGTGCTTCCTTATTAAAGAGAGGAATATTACAATAGTTAGCGAGCTATTAAATGTAGACATTTATAACTAAATTTTATTAATTCCAGCCTCAGAACTGATGCCATTATCTCTATACATCCGTAACTCCCTTGAATTCTGCTTCGCATACTTAACCATTTAGTTTGGATGTACGAAGTACATTCGGTCGGCCGCTATTCGTTCAGCTAACCCTTCGTCATTCGGCCGGTTTTAATACTCTTTAGTCACCTCAATTTATTGAGTTTAAATATGAAGACACATTGTCCTAGGATTGGGTCATTTCATCGAGCAGAGAGTAAATCATTGTAATTTGATAAGCAGCCTACCTTCGTATTTTTTTATTTATATTAAAAAGTCTTATCTCAAGTGACCTGTATTTTTCATGATAACCGTTGCCGGATATTCGGTGCTGATGTAATTGTGCAATCGTCAGGCCGTTCATTCCTTTCATTCATTCATTCATTCCCTGAGATCGTCAGGTTGTTTGCATGAATAATTAATGTTGCTTATATTTCCAATTATTTCTCTTCGAAGTTCGTATAGACATGTTTATGACGTACAATCATATCCATTAAATTTTATTATGCGAAGGTTTATTTTGATTGCCAAAGCATCATGAGCTTGCAAAGAAATAATATATTAAAATAAAATATTATAATTTTAACGAGTAAGGAAATAATAAAACTGAAGATAACGTCCAGACTTCGAAATCTTCTAAATATAAATAAAAAATAATATCATGTACTCAATTTTATATTAACAGGACATTCAGAAGTATTCTAAAGTTCCGCATTTGTCCACTAATTCTGAATGATTTAACTTTTAATTTTACCAAAAAAATTTGTGAAAGGATCGTTCTGACAATCTTAATCATATAGTCATAAGATGTTAAGAATTGAAACAAGATTTAAAAACTACTTTTTATATTAAAACATCATTTGAATCTAATTTAACTATTACATTCTATTTTTTTAATTAATACTTTTAATTGATTATAATTCCTTGTAGCCTTGTAGATAATTTAATTTTTTAAAAGTACTACTTGTCAAAGATTTATATATATATATATATAGATATATATATAAATATATATAAATCTTTGATAAGTAAGATTTCGAGCCAAAACGGGTCACGGACGTACAAATCTTTATTCGTGTTGTTCGTATTCGGCTCGTTAACTTAGCAAACGAACCGAATACAAATTAATTGAACACGAGCTGTTCGCAAATAACGGACCTTTTTACAGCCCTAGAAGCAAAGAAGTTATTTGCTGAGCAGGAAGGCACTCATAAAGCTAATTACAAAATGTAATTAGCAGATATTGTTTTAGTTTTTAACAATGTGTTTACGCGTTAATAATTAGGTTTTAGTTGCTGATTCATCTTTTTTTCTTTAATTGCTAGCTGCCAAATCGTTTGTATTACAAGAATATTTTTTTAATACATTATTAGTGGCGTTGATTAGCTTTAATTATTCTAATAAGCCAAAAATAAATCGACCTTAAGTTATTTTTTAAATTGTTTGAATTTTACTTAAATATGAGTAGTTCATAAATAACACGCCATCATCATACGGATCGATAATTAGTCAACTAATAATAATTTTACAATAATTTATTTTCAAGTCATGCACCTTAAAAAGAGTTGTTATTTTGAATTTTCAGAATGCATTTTTTTTTAAAATAATAAATATGACATAGATGTCAAAAAAATTAATAAAATATGTTTAATTTAAATTATTTTTGATCAAATGGATTTAATTAAATATTTATGCCTAGCCTTGGAGCTCTAATCGGCATTTAAGAAAAAAAAGGAAGAAGATAATCTAAACTTCTAAAGCAGTAATATTGAATTTGGAAATATGTTGATGGCCAGTATTCTTTTGTCACTAGTCCCTTTTTCATATATTTCTTTTTTTCTTAGCTAGACGTTGTGATAATAATTGAAACTATCTTGTTGTCGATATATTTATAGTTATTGTTATTCTAATTCCAATTATTACTTTTTAATGCTCGAAATTTGTAGCATATTAATTTAAAACAAAGCAAGAGATGGGATTTGAAGGCTCATCTGCCCCAAACAAATATTACAGGAGGATTCCTAACGTAAAGCTACATTCGGAGTTCAATGAAATGACGTCACGTGGAGGCGATAGAAAAATTCTAAAAAAAAATTATTTTAGCGCAAGAGAATATTCCCTCCATATTATTCCTTATTATTCATGTATTATTGTAGTGATATTCATGTGTTATTGTGTTCTGTATTATTCCTTATTATTCATGTATTATTGTAGTGGTATTTATGTGCTATTGTGTTTTGAGAATATTTCCGGTATTATAATAACACAATAACACATCAATACCACCATAATAATACCTGAATAACGCAGAATAACACTTGTCGGGTCAGGTCACAGGAAAGCGCACGCGTTTCTTTGAAATCACGTGTCTGCATATCAGTGGAATCCGAACGTAGCTCTACATTAGGAGTCCTGATGTAATATTTTTTTCATCTGCCCCGCTAAGAGAAAATATTTTTCGATATAAAAACCTTAAAACATTTTATTACATGATGCAAAGATTTATATTTCTCATAAGCAAAGTTTTTTAGTTGATAATACTTTTGTAATTTATTGAGAAGTTCGGTATACAAGAAAAAGTCAAGTTTAGTATAACAAAAAATAATAATTAATAGAAACATTTTTCGTTACCTCTGTTAAAATATATTTTAGGCGGTTAGGAAAACTCAACAACATGACCATTTCTATTTTTTCTTACAAAATTAGAATTTTGATGATAACCTCGCCAAGTAATTCCACAAAAAGGTAGTCAAATTTGTTCTAGATTTGAATTCTCCTAAAATCTCCCTAGAGTGGACACATTGCCTAAGAATAATCATATAGATCAGCACTAAATTTTTTACCAATTAATTGTTCATACAATTGGAAAAACATTTTTATCTTTATCACGGACTAATTACTTTAAAGAACTGTCTAATTTAAGATAATTTTAGTGATTTTGCCCATTATATCTGAGAAATATGTCAGCACGAATTTCAACGTCAATGAAAGCTTGGAAAGAAGATTGGACTGATCGGATGTAACTCGTAGACAATCATCTGGTTTGGACACTGCGAAGGGAGCGCCTTGTTCGAGCGATCGTAGAGCGTGCCACAAAATCTCTCACAAGGCGGTGATTGGCCATCAGGACTATCATCAAGGTGTATCCTCTCGAATCAGATGTCGACAGAGCCAAGGCTCATTAGGTAGTCGATGAACATCCTATCAATCGAATAAGTCATCTAATTTAATTATACGCAAATATCTCCGTAAATTACCAAATAAGTTCCTTAAGAAAATCAATGATGAGAGGACTAATGTATACTTTTGTAATGTTGGAGCCTATGCCTATAAATTGGGGGTCCATATCATGAATAATGAGAGGACACTCTTTTTTATTATTCTTTACTTTACACACACTCTCTCTCTCTCTCCCTATAGAACACTCTATACCTAGGCGTGTTTCTCTAATATTTTGAATTCAACATCATTTAAGGTGTGATGAGCATGGAAACATGTCGTCAACAAGAAGAGAAACCCAACAACAACAACAGGGAGAATCCAGTCAGAAGAACTTGATGAAAGCAGCATGCATTAGGGAGTTCATGTAGGAATTCATCAAACAAGGCTTGCAGGATTTGAGAACACGGATCACAAACCAAATATCAAGATAATTTGTTAAGGTGGCAACCTTGGTGAGAGTCCCAATTTCAGGAGGAGAATCGACCTAGCAAGGAGCACCTAACTCACCTAAAGGGAAACCACCAGCAAATAATGGAGGAAGAGTGATCCACCTACAGGAAAAGCACGACGGTGGGTTATACCAAGACAGAGCCTGAACCGCCTCGAGATAGGAGAGGACCGGCCAACACGGAACAAGGTGCAAAGATAGCCGAGAAGAATGCTTTCTATCTATAAGCCTAGGGAGCTACCCCCAGAGAAGTTCAAAATGCCAGTCTTAAAATCATATAAAGGACGGTCGGATCACAACGACCACCTCGTGTCATTCTAATCGTCCATATGCCAGTTAAAAAATTATGATACCCTCAATTTTAAGCTATTCTTCACAACATTTAGATAAATTGTATTAAGGTGGTTTGATAATTTGTCCATTTGAGTAATTACCTATTTTTCGTAGCTCAAGAAACTTTTTCTATTGCACTTTTTCAGTGTCCGAACATGTAAAAAAAAATGTACTACTTTTTATATGCATTTAATGCTTATTTTTTAGTGATATTACACTTTAAAAGAAGATAATTTTTGTGTTTTTGAGTACAGGTACAATATATTTTGCAATTGAAACAAATGGAACAAAAATGGAGCAATTTGGAGTCAAATGGAGCAAATTGGGGTCAATGGAACATAGAAGAAAAATTGGTCTAGCGCCTAGGCACCAGGTAGTTATCCTATGCATCTAGAGAACTGGCGTCTAGGTGCCTGATGTGCCCCTTGTGTGTGTTATTTTTCTGCGTGTTTTATATCAATTTAAATCCCAGTAACAGTGTCAAAAACTTGATCTGTCTCAAACTTACGCAGTGATTTAACTTCCAAAAATATGGCCAAAATCTTGGCTCATTTTATATTAATTATTTATTGTACAAAATCAAAATATTGTATAAAATATATAAAATAGTTCATACACTAGTGGTTTTACGCATGTGCACGTATCGCTTCAAGTAATATAGGGCTTTCTTTAAAATCCCCAGTATCAATCCTACAGAGAAGCGCAGTAAGTATTTTCTTAGACTAATTCATGCAAAATACCTTCCTTTAAGATGTAATATCATTAAAAATCATCAAAATTGAGTATAAAATATATATGAAAAAGTAGGTAATTTTTAGTCGTGTCAAAATCCCTCAAACTTAAACGTTACTTATCTTCAAATGACTCTTGTACTATATAAAAATATGAATTATCATAGAAATTAACTTATAAACTTCTATACATTAGTTCATAAATAAAATAGTATAATTTAAGAAAAACTTTAATAACTTAGATTAAAACTATAAGTATAAGAATACTTGGTAATCAAATCTAAGATTTATGAATCTCCATTCATTTCAAGAAGAACTGTAATTTGTATATCAATGATACTTAGAATATCCATATAAAAAAGTATTTCATGAAACCTTACTATTAAGAGTGGAAATACTCAAATACAAGTTTAGAAAATGTAATAAAGTCTTTTCCTCAAATTAATTCAAGTGAAGCCAATTAGGCTTCTCCTTAAGCTTCTCTTCACATTCTTTTCTTTTCTTTTCTTTTTTTTAATATTTAGGAACTTTTCAATCCTTTCTTTTCTTTTCGTTTTCTTTTTAAGTGAGGATTACTATATCTGAATAACCTTTAATAATTTCGAACTTCACTATCCTTTTTTTAACGATAAAACTTTTTACCATTCTTCACTTTATAAATTCATAAAAGTTTTGATGATTTTTCATAAAGTCTCATTATTTTTTTCTTACATGAAACTCTACGATTCTTAATATTTTTTATTTTAAATAGAAAAACATAGTCTTATCCTTTCATACCCAATATCTTTTACTTTAGAATTGACTTCCGTTTTTAAAATTTTTTTAGCAAAATTTACCATAATATTTACAAACATAAATATAGTCATTTAAAGTTAAACTCTAATATACAAGGTAATGTTAAATTAATTTTTAAAATATAGTTAATTGAGGACAAATAAAATTTAGTTTACTTCTTTTTAAAAGAAATTTTTCTTTCCCCCAAACTTGAATTTTTAAATATTTTACACTTAACTCCATAAAATGTAGCAGGAAGAAAAAGTAAAAGTTGAATCTACTAACTACTACAACATCCTATCAAATTCATATACGTGCTTGATTTTAAACATGTATAACATTCAATACAAAAAATATAAGCAGGAAGAAAAATAGTTCAGAAATTCTATCTATCACAAACATCTACAAGTATTCATCAGGACAGAACAATATGCAATAGAAAGTAAGTCTAAACTAAAAATGTTTGATAAAATGGAAAGAAAGGTCTAACAAGCAGAATAGGTATCAACATAGGAATATATATGTGTGTGTGTGTGTGTGTGTTCTCCAAATCTTTATATTATTGTAACACAAAGACAAACACACATGATAAATGCGGAAAATTCTTCCTTTAATTCATTGCATCTCACTAACTTACTTCCAATTTCTAACGGAATCACTACACAGATATATTGTGTACTTATAAATTATTTTATATATTCTAATCCTAAAGATAAGATTATCCCTGATATATTGGTTCACGTGCACCGACCCCAAGCATCACCATGTCCCTTAATTAAGAAACTCTAACAGTTATAAGGATAGTGTAAATTCATCCACATGTTACTCATCAAATAGGTTAGCTACTACTATAAAATGAAAAAAAAGTCATAGAAAAGAAGTAATAAAATTGAGATGGAATTATCACTATTAAAATAAATGATATCTCTTGGAAAACTTAAGTCCGAGTGAGACCTTAGTTGTAGTTGACTCGTCAATCCAACTACTACAAAAGAATATATAAGTCTGACCATAATAAAAAGTTAAGAAATCACCTCCTTCATGGCACACAAAAATCAAATCAACCCACTAACAATCCAAACATCGACCAATCATCAATCAAACTGACCAATCCACACTAAAGCAAATGCCATACAACACTAACAATCATAACTCTCATGCACACTACATCAAACCACACTGATAACTATGAGTTGTCTCCCATAAAGCACTTTATTTAAACTCTCCCGCTTGACAAATTATTTCCCCTGGATCAAAATTCCATTTAAGTAATCCTTGATCAATCACCCAATCTTTTCCAGATCTAGGGGTTCCTAAAAAGTCCTCAAATTTAATTTTTTCTTTAAGCTCTTCATTTTCAGATTGATTCATATCCTTCTTCCTAATATTTCTTTCTAGATCCAATATTCTTCTAGTGATTTTCTCAATTTTCATATTAATATCATCATTAAGTTATATAAGAAGTTGGTCTTTATATGATACTTCAAGATCTCCCAAAATTTGGATCAGATTCTATCTAGCTAATTCAAATTCTGGATCAAATTCTTCTAGGTTACTCTTTTGCTTAGGGTTGTCTTTCAATTCTTCCACCTGGTACTGAGTAGATGATAGAGGCGGTCTTTATATATTTATCTTAGTTGAGGAAATAGGTTTTTCTAATTCCTTAGAAATTTTTTCCATTGGTCTTTCAATCTCCTTTTCCTCATTTCTCAACTCAAAGTTCTTTTGAATCATATCCTTAAATTGTCTTATATATATTAGTTCAATAATTTTATATTGCTCATCATTCATTTCATTAGGGTTTATCTCAGGGTCATTAGGTAAAATATATGGGGGGTAACTGTTAATTGCATTAATAATCTGCCCTAGTTGGTTTTCTATATTCCTTATTGCAACCTCTTGATTTTTCAGCTCACTTTTCATTTGAATCACAACCTCTTCTAGAATTAATTCCTTCTCCTCATCCTATGGGTTAGAGTTAAATTAAGTTAATAATCTGCCCCAGCTGGTTTTCCATATTCCTTATTGCGGTCCCTTGACATTCCAGCTCACTCTCCATTTGAACAACAATCTCTTCTAATAAATCCTTCTCCTCATTCTAGGGATTGAAGTTAAAATTAAGAGGAAAAGCAAGTTCATCATTAAAATCATTCTGACTATTCCAATTACATGTTAAATTAAATTGATTATCTTCCCAAAATTGGTTTTCCCCTACAAAATTATTATTCCTGTTAAAATTGAAATGATTTTCCCACCCTGGATTGTAACAATCGGAATAAGAATTATGTATCTCATGGAAATTTTCAATCTATTGTCTAAATAAAATTTCTCTAATAATTGTGATTCTTTGAAATTATCTTTATATGTATTGATCTAACTTCCTCTCAATATCTTTAACCTAAGAAATTAAAATAGTAAGCATATCTTCTTGAAAATTTTCCACTCACTTGGGGTTTACTCTTTCAAAGCTACTAGAATTATAATCCAAATCTGAATATTCATTATATCGTTGATCTGTCATTTCTACATTAAATTCATGGAGTCTTGTGAAATCTCTCCCAAAAGTTTTCTCAAAATCTGACTTGTAAAATTCAAGGTCTGCAGCTCTTGAACTACGCATACGAATCTAAAGACTTAACTAATATGACATATATCAAAAATATTTTTAGTATTTTGGATTTGATTTAAAAGAAACAAACAATAATTAAACACACTATATAATAATACTATAAATTTCAAAACTAAGTCTTACAAGTTTTACTAAAATTCTCCTAAAGTTCTCACTGAAGCTTCCCTGGCAATGACGCCAAAAACTTTATGCGCCCCAAGTATGTGCTATTTTTCTAAATGTTTTATGTCAATTTAAATCCCTGGTAACAGTGCCAAAAACTTGACCCATCCCTAACTTAGGCAGTAATTTAGCTTCCAAAAATATGGCCAAATTCTTAACCCAATTTATATTAAGTATTTAATGTGCAAACTCAAAATGTTATATAAGATCTATAAAATAGTTTACACACTAGGGGTTCTACACAAGTGCACGTATCACTTCAAGTAAACAAGGTTTTCTTTAATACCAAGAGTAAACCCCAGTATTGATCCCTCAGAGAAGAGCAGTAAGAAATCCCATATGGTAATTCTAGTCTACTACTATTAAGTCTTAGTTTAGAAGATGGAAAATCTTATGATAATAACATAAATCGCAATATTGAAACTATAAAAATTAAATTAAGAAAGACAAGTTAAAATGATTTTAACGAATGCTAACAAAAGTGTAACTAAAAGAACTAAGTTTACTAAACTAATTTCTACACTACAAGGTTAAATTTACTAAGACTAAAAAAAGTTTTGTAAGGAATAGTTCAAATTTAAGAAAGTATTATTCTCCTTACAATGAGTGCATGGTTATTAGAGTAATTAAAATTATTTAAAATTATATATAAACATGTATTGTGCCAAATAAGAGCAATCATATTCTTTACCCTCTGTCAAATGCATAAAGAACATTGACTAATCTAGTGTTTGGTCCCTAATTTTGTGGTTAGGTTGGGAGGATACAGACTCTCTCCAGAGCTCCAACTTGTCCCTTACCTGAGGGCTAACAATCTTGCATTAGTTTACAATCAATTCGATGAAATTGGGGATTTTAATATGTCACTTTAAAATCTCCAATTTTGTGTCCAGCAAAGTATATTTTCCTATTTATTTTCACTCAGCCCCATGGATTAAATTCTTACTCATGAAATTGAATGTGACTCTTACCTTGATGTGGAAAGCATAGCCCTTTTGGATCTTATGTTTCAAAAACAATTTTAACCTTTTAATTGGCTAAATCGAAATGTAAATGAAGATTAGAGTTTGAATCATCATAAATTATTGACATTTAAAACTGTATAAAACTAAATCAATTCTTCACAAAACCAAATCTCATTTTTGGGAGAAGGATAAAGAAGACTACTCAAAATTCATGAGAAGGATATGACAAAACAAGGAATTCATATAAAAAAACAAGTTTACAAAATAAAGAATGAAAAGAACACAACTTATCTTACACTCCTTCCCAA
>NW_018220228.1:0-4388 GCF_001263595.1 Phalaenopsis equestris
GAATTGTATCAATTTTGATAAAAACATAAATGCAATTAAATATAATAACTATATTATATAATGATATAATAATTATATTTAAGTATATATTATAACGTATTGAATTTAACAAAAAACTATTAAAAAAATTAATATAAATTTGAATTTTAAATTACATTCAAATTCATCTTAAACTTAAGAGTAAAATATGTAGATTAGAGCTAAAAAAATGGAGAAATTTACATAAATACCTTATAATTCTTATGTATTTAGATATCTAACATCTACAATTTCAGATTTGCATTTATAATATTTTGGTTTCATAAACTTATGCATAAAAACATGCTCTTGAATTTTTAAAAAGTTAGTAATAGTGATCTGATATAGGGGTTTTTAGATACGAACCTCCATAAATATTAAATATAACATTTTAACCATCCAAATATACATTGCAAAAATCGAAACGAACTTCAAATAAAAAAAAGTAAATGTTTAAGGTTCAATGGTTCAATCAGGTTTAAATTGGAAGTTGAACCGGATGATGCAATAAAATAATAATATATTAAATTTTTTTTATTAAATTAATAAATAATATTTAACTTAAGACAATACTATTGAATATTTTGAATAATATTCTAAATAAAAAATCTTTGATACGACATTTTCTCTATTTTTTATTTAAATATTTTATTTCTGACCATCTAACTTAAATTAAAAGACTAAATTTGTATAATATTTAGACAAGTTGGCATATGCAAAAATGGTTTTGAGCTTGGACCTGACCGGTTGAATGACCGGTTCACCGTCCAACCAGCCTAACTGACCAATCCAATTGACTTTTTAAACCATGACCTGAACCTTAAATATTATATTTTAACGAATTTTTTCGTTACAGTCATGCTCCAAAAACCCACTAATAAAGTTTTTGAATAAATATTTTGTCGTGGTTAAAATATTATATTTATAACTTAGTTGGTTAAAATGATATATTTAATGCTTTTACTTGGTTGGTATTTAACAACCCCTACAATATAATATTAAAAATATGAGTACCTTGGGTGATTGGCATGTAAACATTTATATGGTATAATATTAAAAATATGAGTGTTATGTATACAAATATTAAACTTGATGCTAGATATGTAAATACATAAAAAATGTGTGGTATCCATATAAATTCCTTCACATTGAATGTATGTATGATCAACAATCTAGTGCATGATGCATCTTGGCTTTTGAAGTTCTGTTCCCACGTGAGAAACTTTCTCCTCACATTTTAACATCGCACGTGCCATCAATCAGCTGAGCTGATTCCTTAGCAAAGCCAACTGGAAGCCTCCTGAACCTCCCTCTCGACCTATTCCTTTCCCCGTCCCCTCGGCGATCGTCGGCGTTTATCATCTTAAGCTGCTCTTAGGTGCGGATCCCCTCTCTTCTATCTCTCTTTCATTCAAGGCTTGCACTTCTTTATTGCTTGCTCTCTACCGGAAAAAGTAGAATTCATTCTCCGATCAAGAGCTTGTTCCTGTTGTCCAGATTGATGTGTGGATTTGCGCTTTTTTAATTCTGCGGTAACACCCTTATGCCCTGCTTAATTTGTTGTTTGATTGGTTTGGGATTACTGGAGATGGAGGCTTTTCGGCCATTGCTTCTGTGTAATATTTTGTTACCTCCTTTGGTGTATGCCCGGTTATCTGTTGATTCGTTATTTTTGTTTCTTTCTGAACGGTACTGGTGTCTAAGTTAATTTGTCTTTTGTTCCTTAGGGTTGAGATAGGCTGGTGACAGGATCGGTGTGGTTGAAAATTATATGAATGGAGATTTTAATTTTTATTGGCCTATTTGTGATTGTTTTCTTGGATCAATTTATACCCGAGGACAATATGAATGCATTGCTATGGGTTTATTAGTTTGTTTGGCCGTGTTTTCCTCGATATACGATCATTTGATGCTTGAATTTGTTTAGCCTCCCAGACATTGTGTTTCGCTACTTGATGCACTCTTGTCAAGCTGTTTTGATACGGCTTTAAACCATGACTTCCTTTTTGCTAAATGATTCCATCGGTTTCAGCTAGGACTAGAAGGAACATTATAGCACCCGCTATGTTGTTTCCATTGTTAAGCGTATAAATCTATAGTCAGTGTTTTCCCATTTTGCATATCACTACTCTGAAAGCTATCTTATGAGCTTGGAAACATCTTTTGAACCTTTAACTATGAACTTGGAGATCAACTGTATAAATTATTGTAAATGCTTATTATTAGTCTCTGCAATGTAAAGCTAAACAATTTATATTCATGTTATCTTCCTTAACAAGGAGCATAGTTATACAGGTTGTTTGGATGCTGACACGTTGACACCTTGGATATTTTGAGGGATATGTTTATAGGAGTTCAAATTATTTGTTTATGCCTAGTAAGTGGTCAATTACAAGAGCAATTGGAACATTGGGAGACTACTTCATTGATTGTTGTTGAAGATGCTTAATTAGATACATGTCTGGCGTTTAGGGAAGAGAACCAGAAGCATAACAAGGAGAATGCTTCATTAAGAAAAAATTAGAGGAAGTAGAATCTAGAGAAAAAAAATATATTACAATTCCAAGTAATATAAACTAGAGATAAAATATAAGAAGTTATGTTATAAAAATTAGTTTAAATGTAAAAGCTCAGAGAATTGGGAAAATATCAAACGGCCTGCAGGAAGTCTAAACAAGCAATTTGTGACGCTGAAAATTGTTTTTTTAATGATCTTTATAATAGATTAGATACTGAGAAGGGTGAAAAATATATGTATAAACTAGCCTAACAAAGAAAAAATAAAAATAAAGATTTAACTAAATAAAGATTTAACTCAAATAAAGATTTAACTCAAGTAAAATATATTAAAGATGAAAATAAAGAAGTGCATTTCTTAAAAAAGATATTCAATAAATGTGTGTGAGTTATTTTGAGAAGTGCATTTCTTAGAAAAGATATTCAATAAATGTGTGTGAGTTATTTTGATAAACTTTTCAGTGAAGCTCCTGAACTTAGTGATCTTAATATCATTAGTAATAATAAAACATTTCATTTTTATCGTCACATTAGTAAAAAAGAGTTTGAGAAGGCTTTAAAGAAAAATAAGTGTGGAAAGTCTGTAGGGCGTTTGAGAAGACTTTAAAGAAAAATAAGTGTGGAAAGTCTGTAGGGCCTGATGATATTCCAATTGAAGTATGAAAATATTTAGGAGATTTGATAGTTTCTTGGGTTACTAAACTCTTTAATATTATTTCAAAAACTACAAAAAAGGCATAAGGAGTAGAGGAAGAGTATTTTGGTCCCCATTTTTAAGAATAAAGGGGATGCAAAAGAGTTTGCAAATTATAGATGGTTTAAGTTGATGTGTCATACTTTAAAATTATGGGAGAGGGTAATTGAACATAGATTAAGACGTATTACAAAGATTTCTCATAATCAAATTGGATTTATGCCGGGAAGGTCTACTATGGAAGCTATACATTTATTGAGAGGTTTGATAGAGAAGTTTAGAGATAATATGGAGAATCTACATTTGATTTTTATTGGTTTAGAAAAAACTTACGAAAAGGTTCTAAGAGATATCCTTTCGAGACTTCTTGAGAAGAAAGGTGTTGATACGACTTATATTCAAGTCATTAAAGATATGTATACTAGAGTTGTTAATTGTGTTCGAACTAAAGGAGGATTGACCAAATATTTTCCTATTTCTGTTGGATTACATCAGAGACCGACTTTAAGCCCATACCTTTTTGCTTTAATTATGGATGGTCTTGCTAGACATTTACAGGAGGATGTACCTTGGTGTATGCTTTTTGCTAATGGTATCCTTCTGGTGGATAAGACGAGAGAAAAAACTCAGGAAAAACTTGAATTATGGAGGTCTACATTGGAGTTTAAAGGCCTTCATTTGAGTAGAATTGAAACTGAATACATGGAATGTAATTTTAGTAGTAGTAGCTCTAGCGACAGAAGTGTAACTTTGGGTGATCAAATTCTTAAAAGGTGTGAACAATTAAACAATTGAGATATCTCGGGTCTGTTGTTTAGAGCGATGGTGATATAGATGGGCATGTTAATAGTATAATTCAAGTTGGTTGGTTGAAGGGGAGGAATGCTTCGGGTCTTTTGTGTGATAGAAAAGTATCTGTTAGACTGAAAGGAAAATTTTATAAGACTGTGGTGAGACCTGCAATGCTCTATGGCGTTGAATGTTGACCTTTAAAGGAGAAGCATAATGCTAAGTTAAGTGTTGCCGAGATGAGAATGATTAGGTGGATGAGTGGCTTTACACTTAGAGACAAAATGCAAAACGAGTATATTCGTGATAGGGTTGGTGTAGCTCCTCTGACGGACAAAATTAGAGAAAGTCGTCTTAGATGGTTTGGTCA
>NW_018220228.1:4432-5046 GCF_001263595.1 Phalaenopsis equestris
TAGATTCAACTTATGTTAAGAAAGGCAGAGGTAGACCTAGGAAGGCTTGAGCTTATTGTATAACAAATGATCTTAATTTATTAGAACTAAATGAAAATATGACACTAAATAGGACACAATGGAGAAAATGGATTCATGCAGCCGACCCCACGTAGTGGGATCAAGGGTTTATTGTTGTTGTACAATTCCAAGTAGAAAATTGTGTTATGTAAGCCAAGCTAAAAAGTGATAGTTTGATAGAAGTAGGGGTGTAAACGAGTCGAACATGAGCAAGCCCAACCTCAATTTGTGTTTGTCTGGTTAAAAAATATCGTTATCCATGTTCGGCTCGTTTATACTTCTAACGCAAAAAATGTGTTCGCGTTTGGCTTGTTTGTTTGGTGAGCCGAACACGAGTTGTTTGCGAACAAATAATTATTTTAACAACTCTAGCCACACAACTATAGGATGTTAAGGTCTAGGGCAAGATTTAAATCTTATTATTTATATTAAAACATCATTTTATTCTATAATATATTTTAATTCTATTTTTTTAATTAATAATTTTAATTGATTATAAAGCTTTGTAGCCTTGTAGTCAATTCATTTTTTTTAAATATTACTCATCAATCATA
>NW_018220228.1:6118-13361 GCF_001263595.1 Phalaenopsis equestris
AAAAAAAAAAAAAAAAAAAAAACTCTTCTCTGAAGATTTGGATGAGCTGGCATCCATGGAGGTGGATATGGAGGAATATATTTGTCTGCATGTTGCAGGATAATATTATATTTAGCATTTATACAGTTTGGAAGTTCTGTTGGAGGTAGATAGCAATATGTATGTGCCCTTTTAGAACAATTGTCTCAACTATTGGTGGATGATTAGGTGGTGACTTGGGTTGCAAAGTAATGTTAGTATGCTTGAATAATGTTGGTGCCAATTGATCAAACTTGTGTAGCAATATTGTAATAGCTCTGATAGAGGAACAAGACTTTTGGGAAAATTTGAATCTATTATAGGATCGAGAACATATGTGCTAAGAAAAGAGGCGGAAGGATTGAAAACTGTGTTAGTTTAACCATCCTTAATTGAAAGTGCTCTCCTGCAAGAGGCGGGTGGGAGGAGGGGATAAATAATTATTAAAGTTTACGCTTAAAAAAAATTTTAAATCCCAGATCTATATAAATTATGATAAATATATTTTGAAAATTTTGTTATTTGACAAATAGAATTTTAATTTAGAAGTTGTAGTTTGACATTTTCTTGAACGATCACTATGATATGTTGAATATTTTTAAATGATACAGTACGAGAAAATGGATCTAAGGGTGCTTAATTTTCTCATCTCAATGGCATTGTGAAGTGATTTGATTTGCCATCTAAATTATTCCATGATGTATTTTGTTAAATTATCAAAATTTTACTTTTAACAACTTTTTTTTTGAAGATGATATAACTGGAGTAGCAACCGTGTCGATATTGATGGTGGATATCGATTGTACCTTATGCAGTTGAGATACAGAATTACATTTAATGAATTATAGATATTTCTGTTAGACATTTGAGGTATATGTTCAAATCTTTTTGAAGAATATCAATTAAATGATTTATATAATTCGGAAATTTTTAAGCTAGGCAAATTGGTGCCAACTTTTGCCTTTTTTATTACCTTTTACTTCTTCCATGCATTCCGTGTGGGAGTTTAATGTTTTGTACAACCTTCAATCTTAGTGAGATTCTTACGGATTCTTGAGATTTTCTAATGCAGGTTTCTAACCTTCCTTCTCTGTTGCGGATCACACCTGAGAATGATTGTGATTTCCAACTTTCAGGTCTTTAGTTGCTTTGGTGATGTTCCTTCTATCCAACTTTTAGGCAATGAACATGCAAATTCTATAAATTGACTTGACTGAATAAGAATTTTTTTAGGTTTATTATTATCATAAATAATAACTTAATGTTGTACAAAAAAATGTATTTTGGTTTTGGATGAGTTCTAGTTGTGCTATTTCTTCTAATTATGAGAATCAATTTTTTGATCAAGTGAGATACTTGAAAATTTATGGGAGAGGTTATCTTCTCGTACAACCATGATGCTTGATTCAAATGTTTTAGTTTTTTTTTTCTTTTGCTTTTATTTAGCAATTTAAATTTTATTGTTGGATTAATTGTGTGATTGATTTTATTCAAGGTTGATACAATCTATATTTTAACTAGTATATGAATTTTAGCTTGTATTTTTCTTTGTTCTGAATTTCTAATGCCACGTTTGGGACAATGATAGAGTTGTAGTGCGGTTCGCACCACACGGCTTATGGGTCAAACACCTGCTCTCTCAAGAAGCTGTGGTGGGAAAGCTATATTTTACAACCTGACCTGGCTAAGTGCGGTGGCTGTCAGAAAGCCGCAGTGTGACTTTTTGAAAGTAATAAAAAACACTGTAATGGTCGTAACAACTTCTTGAACAACAACTTCTTTTGTAGTAACTTCACAGTTGTTTCCTTAAATAGCTACAGCTCTCCCAAACAGACCCCACGTGTTGTCTCTAGAAGATTATGGGATTTTTTATTGAATTGAATGTTTTTGTGTTTTCAATTTTCATCAAAGTAGTATATATTTATTACAAGTTAGAGTTTGAAATCATTGAATGTTTTTATGTTTTCAATTTTCATCAACGTAGTATATATTTATTACAAGTTAGAGTTTGAAATCTATAAAATGTTTTTGTTGCATGATCTTGTACATTCTGTAATGGATGTACGTTAGAGACGCTATAAAATATAATGCCTTATATCAATCACATGAAGTAGTTGTATTAATTAATTTAATTTTTTTTCTTGGTGGATTACTTTTTATTGAGTGTTGTCTTATCCTACGCTAGGCCCACACTTTTCTCTTCTATGGACAAAAATTCTAAACTTAAAGGTCGATTAGTTGTTGGTAAACAAAACTTTTAAAACTTTACTATTTGTGCATTCTAATATAATCTTCAAAACTAATTTCCTTTTCTTAACTGTCGAACTATTTATTGCATGTGACCTTGACAAACTGTTACGGGTTTTAATGATATTTGTTCTCTTCTGTTGCTCTGGTTATTTTCATATTTCATTTTTGGAAGATTTACACACCACAACTCACTTTATGTATTTACATATCTAACACCTAAACTTCAATTTTTACTTATATACCACCTTACCCGCATATGAAAAGGTGTATTTCACTTTTCAATAGTTCAAATAGTAATTTTTTAAATGTGATGTGAAGATTTGGGTGATATAAATGCAAAAAATTAAAGTTTAGGTGTTAGATATGTAAATACATAAGAGCTGGGTGGTATGTATGTAAATGCCCCCACATTTTAAAGCAAAATAGATGTTTTTGCTTGGTTATCTGTGGTTTTATTTCAATGTCGCTAATGCCAATTTTCCTGTCCATTATTTCAATCAAAACTTAGATGGAAAGAAACCATCATATTGCAGAGGACAAACAAACATATTGCTCTCATTCTTGCAGAACAAATTATATGGGCAATCCAGTAGAAGCTCCCCCTAACTCCTCTTGTCCACCTGAATCTGGCTGTGAGGTTCCAACACATAGCCTGCCAAATGATAGAAATCTTTACAGACAAGATGTTGTCCGACACATCAAGCATAAAGGCTCGCTCGGTGTGGTCATGGAAGTGGCCGGTGATTCCGATTCTGAAGGCAGTATCACTGATGAAAGCGACATCGATGATATCACACATGAGAATAATGTTCATGACGCCGAAGATGTTGACGATGCTGACAGAAACAGTGAGATGTACCATGGGGAAAATAACGAAACTCTTCCAGATGGCCAAGTTAGAATAGTGTGGGCTGATGGGCCTGAGGGTGAGATGTATGGGGAAAATAACGAAACTCTTCCAGACGGCCAAGTTAGAATAGTGTGGGCTGATGGGCCTGAGCTGAATTTCTAATGCCACGTTTGGGACAATGATAGAGTTGTAGTGCGGTTCGCACCACACGGCTTATGGGTCAAACACCTGCTCTCTCAAGAAGCTGTGGTGGGAAAGCTATATTTTACAACCTGACCTGGCTAAGTGCGGTGGCTGTCAGAAAGCCGCAGTGTGACTTTTTGAAAGTAATAAAAAACACTGTAATGGTCGTAACAACTTCTTGAACAACAACTTCTTTTGTAGTAACTTCACAGTTGTTTCCTTAAATAGCTACAGCTCTCCCAAACAGACCCCACGTGTTGTCTCTAGAAGATTATGGGATTTTTTATTGAATTGAATGTTTTTGTGTTTTCAATTTTCATCAAAGTAGTATATATTTATTACAAGTTAGAGTTTGAAATCTATAAAATGTTTTTGTTGCATGATCTTGTACATTCTGTAATGGATGTACGTTAGAGACGCTATAAAATATAATGCCTTATATCAATCACATGAAGTAGTTGTATTAATTAATTTAATTTTTTTTCTTGGTGGATTACTTTTTATTGAGTGTTGTCTTATCCTACGCTAGGCCCACACTTTTCTCTTCTATGGACAAAAATTCTAAACTTAAAGGTCGATTAGTTGTTGGTAAACAAAACTTTTAAAACTTTACTATTTGTGCATTCTAATATAATCTTCAAAACTAATTTCCTTTTCTTAACTGTCGAACTATTTATTGCATGTGACCTTGACAAACTGTTACGGGTTTTAATGATATTTGTTCTCCTGTTGCTCTGGTTATTTTCATATTTCATTTTTGGAAGATTTACACACCACAACTCACTTTATGTATTTACATATCTAACACCTAAACTCCAATTTTTACTTATATACCACCTTACCCGCATATGAAAAGGTGTATTTCACTTTTCAATAGTTCAAATAGTAATTTTTTCAATGTGATGTGAAGATTTGGGTGATATAAATGCAAAAATTAAAGTTTAGGTGTTAGATATGTAAATACATAAGAGCTGGGTGGTATGTATGTAAATGCCCCCACATTTTAAAGCAAAATAGATGTTTTTGCTTGGTTATCTGTGGTTTTATTTCAATGTCGCTAATGCCAATTTTCCTGTCCATTATTTCAATCAAAACTTAGATGGAAAGAAACCATCATATTGCAGAGGACAAACAAACATATTGCTCTCATTCTTGCAGAACAAATTATATGGGCAATCCAGTAGAAGCTCCCCCTAACTCCTCTTGTCCACCTGAATCTGGCTGTGAGGTTCCAACACATACCCTGCCAAATGATAGAAATCTTTACAGACAAGATGTTGTCCGACACATCAAGCATAAAGGCTCGCTCGGTGTGGTCATGGAAGTGGCCGGTGATTCCGATTCTGAAGGCAGTATCACTGATGAAAGCGACATCGATGATATCACACATGAGAATAATGTTCATGACGCCGAAGATGTTGACGATGCTGACAGAAACAGTGAGATGTACCATGGGGAAAATAACGAAACTCTTCCAGATGGCCAAGTTAGAATAGTGTGGGCTGATGGGCCTGAGTCTACAGAAAATATTAACGACATTAACGTTGTGGATAGGGGTTTCTTGCACGGAGATATCGTTTCTTCTGTTTTGGATCCTACCGGACAATTGGGCCTCATTGTACATGTCAGCATCAGGGTAGATCTGCAAAATTCTAATGGAGAAATATTACGAAATATTTCCACCAAGGATCTTAAACGCATTAGAGAATTCACTATTGGAGATTACGTTGTCCGAGGCCCATGGCTTGGCCGTGTGGATGATGTTTTAGATAATGTGACTGTTTTGTTTGATGATGGATCAATTTGTAAAGTCGTGAAAGCTGATCCGTTGAGGCTCAAGGCAGTTTCAAGACCTGTTCTTGACGATGCGAACTCTCCCTACTATCCAGGTCAGCGGGTCAGGGCTGTTTCTTCTTCGGTTTTCAAGAGTTCGAGATGGCTTTCTGGCTTGTGGAAAGCAAATCGCCTTGAAGGTACCGTTGTTAAAGTTCAAACAGCTTCAGTAATAGTCTACTGGATGACATCGGCTTACCTCGGTGTTGGCACTACTTCTGATGATGTTCCCTCCGAAGAGCAAAATCCGAAGGACCTAACCCTTTTATCATGTTTTTCTTATGCAAATTGGCAGCTAGGTGACTGGTGTCTCCTTCAAACATCAGCTGAAAATTTGACCTCGGAGTCCTCAAACCTTAAAGAAACCATGGAGGATGAAGCTTCAGGCCAAAGAGAAAGCTTAGTGGATGATTCCTTAGATTCTGATTCGATTTCTAATTCTATAAGCACTGAAAAAGACTCTGCAATTCCCAACATACTTGAAGGTAACCAACCATCTGAGACAGAAATCACAGTGTTAGCGGTAGATACAAAAAATAATGATGCTGAAGATCACCTTTTAACTGAACAGATGACAGATGGTTACAAAGAAAATTCCGTGTCATCAAAAGTTGGTAGTAAATTGAAGTTGAAGCAGAAGAAAATGTCCAGTGAAAGTAATCCAACAGAGTCTATTGATGTAATTCCAGAATGTGGTTCTTGCAGTATCTCATCATCCTCTTCGAGGGAGCCTGCTCATGATGGTTGGCCTGCATACCGCAAGAAACTTCGTAAAGTTTTATTTAAGAGAGAGAGGAAGGCTTCTAGAAAAAATGAGAACTTTGAAAGAGCTCTTTTTATTATGAATACTGTAACAAAGGTTGATGTGGCATGGCAAGATGGAACGAGGGAATATGGTTTAGAATCCACGTCTTTAATTCCAATACGTTCTCCTAGTGATCAGGAATTTTTTCCAGAGCAGTATGTGGTGGAGAAGGCCTCGAACGAACTTGATGACTCGGTTGAACATAATCGAGTTGGGATAGTGAGAAGTGTGAATTCGAAGGAGAGAACCGTTTGTGTTAGATGGTTTAAACCCGTGTCTAGTCCAGAAGAACCTCGAGAATTTTATTGTTGTGAAGTTGTGAGCGCGTATGAACTGGACGAGCATCCTGATTATGACTATTGCTATGGAGATGTTGTCGTTCGGTTATCCCCAGCATCCAGTTCTGATTCATATTTGGAAATTTCCAAAGAGAATTTGGGTGAAAAGGCTGATTTTACGGAATCTGAGACTGATTTAGATGAGAAAAATTTTAAATGCAATTCAGAATTGTCAAATGGTGAAGCATTGGTAAAATTTAGATCTCTTTCCTGGGTTGGAAATATAACTGGTCTGGAAGATGGTGATATCGAGGTGTCATGGGCCGATGGGATGGTGTCAAAGGTAAATGCGTCAACACATACAGTTTTAGCACTCTGTGTTTATGCTGATGTGAGCTTGCTGAAATTATTTTTTTCCCCTTTCTGATCATATTTCTTTTTGGGGACATTCACATACATACTACCCAATTCCCATGTATTTACATATCTAACGCCTAAACTTTTTTCGTTACATTAATATGATCGAAATCTTCCATATCACATAAAAAATACCATTATTTTAACTTTAGAAAGTAAAATATACCTTTTCATGCATATATAGAGGCATATATGTAAAATTATATGTAAATACATAAGAATTGAGTGGTGTGTGTGTAAATATTCATTCTTTTTGTTCATTAGGTTGGTCCTCAAGCTGTTTATGTTGTTGGTCGAGAAGAGGATACAGACTCATACGAAGGTGGAAGTGACATCAGTGACGACGGTGCTAGTTGGGAAACAGTTAATGAAAATGAAATGGTTATTCTTGATGAAGCCGATGAAGCTGAAAAGGTTGACCTTATCCTTTCAGTTTAGTGGTAGCTAAAAAATTTCTTCCTTAGCTGTGTCCTGATTTTAAACTGGGCTTGTTCAGGAACCTGAGTCAAAAGGTGCCAAAAATAATGTTCTTGCTTCTGAAAACACAGAGGAGAGTCCACCAGATGATGTTGCTGGAAAAGCTGGGCCTCTTTCAGTGCCTCTTGCTGC
>NW_018220229.1:0-903 GCF_001263595.1 Phalaenopsis equestris
ACTAAACCTCAACCAAATATGAGGTCAACAGGGCTTTAACATGTCACTTTAAAATCCTGTAATTGTACACCCTTCAATGGATATTTTTCTATTTATTTGCACTCAATCATATGAACTGCATTCTCATTCATACAACCTCATATGATTCTTTCCAATTGTTGACTAAGACAATACCAACCCGGTTCTTACATGTTCTCACAATAAATTTTAACATCTCGATTGGTCAAATCAAGATGTAAATGAAGTACATGGATTTAAGTCATCACATCTTCTTCCAACATTAAAGATCAATACTCTCCACAACTTCCGTCTAACACTTAATTACTTATCATTTTAAGAAAAAAGATAAATAAAACTACTCATAATCCATGGAGAAAATAAAACCACACTTTAGTTTAAAAGTAGAAATCATTTTCAAACCACCAAAAAGTCTCAACTATAACCAAAAGTAGTCTAAAACAATAGAAAATTTTTTTTTTCAAGTCCTCCACCAAACTCTTGAAGTTCCTTTGAATCTCCTCTCTTTTAGCACACTCTCAATATAAAACTAAAATAAAAAAAATAAATATGTGGTGCCTGAAAATCTCTTCACCTAACTCCCAAATTTTAGAACTTTCAAAACTTTCCTAGTACTTTCAGGACCCCTTTCAAAGTCACAATCTTCCTTCTTTTATAATTCTCCAATTTTATAATTCTCCAAAAGGAATTCTCCAAAACGTGACTTGGTATCTTTTCAAAATGTGTCTTGATTCGATGTATTTCTCCAAGAGATGCATCATTTCACAATAATTTTCGTCCATGGTGGTTGTAACCATCTATTAAGCCAATATGTGCCTCAAAAACCTCTTCAAAATTCACAAAAATTGAATTTACTCATCCAATAACTACCACTGGCGCTTAAGC
>NW_018220229.1:995-1345 GCF_001263595.1 Phalaenopsis equestris
CGCATTTTTCACCTTTTTACCTATACCTGAAAGAAAAACATAAAAATATCTTCCATTAAAGCGCAATATCTCAAAAATAAGTATAAAAAATGTGTCTAAAAATACTATATATTTTAGGCGTATCAAAATAATCTCCCAAACTTAAAATGTTACTTGTCCTCAAGTGACACTTCAATATTTAAAAATTAAATATGTATGATATGTATATGAGTTTCTTTAGGAGTTACTAAAATTTAGATTTAGAAATATATTAGTTCAATTCAAAAAAAAATATTCATTAAATGAGACCAACTTAAAGTTTAGAAATTTTTAATGTTAAGAAAGATGAAAATATGAGTTTCTATCTAATT
>NW_018220229.1:1363-1784 GCF_001263595.1 Phalaenopsis equestris
GAAATATAATATTGTAGATTCTATAAATATAAAATGTAGTTCTTATATTATCTCCACTTAAAAATTTTTATTAAGAATAATTTTACTTATTATATTTTATCTATAAGCTTAAGATTTTCTCAAGTCTTATATTTTGACAAGATAAAATGTAGAACACATTTTGATTAGGCACTAATCCTCAAGCTTCTCCTCCCTCACTTTTTCTTCTTCTTCATTTTTTTTATTTTTATTTTTCTTTTTTTTCGTTTTCTTTTTCTTTTTCTTAGGCAAGGATTATTATATCTGGATAGGCCTTTAATAATTTTGAATTCTACTTTTCCTTTCCTCAAGCAAAGTCTTGATACAAAACTTTTACTTATAAATATAATAATAGCATTGAAAATTATTTTTAATAAAAGAAATTTAAGTATTAAAAATAAAA
>NW_018220229.1:1811-6449 GCF_001263595.1 Phalaenopsis equestris
TATACTAAAAACTTTTAACTTAAAGTTTTTCTTCATTACTCAAAATTTCAACTAAATTCTCTTACACATTTCTAAAATCAAATTTTACTTCCCTAATATAACTTCACATACATGATCAATTTTTCTTTTCAAATCAAATTCAATTGTAGTCCATTTGAGAACAAATAAAATTAAAGATTTGAAAATATTTTTCATCCCCCCCAAACTTAAATTTTTAACAGATTAAACAGTTTAGCATCAAATATATATAAGCATGAATGAAGATTAAAATAACTAATAACAGGAATTTTTATACCCTAATGATACTAGTATAAAACTAAAAACAGGAGTAAAATTAATTTTGATCAAATTTTCTAATATTTTCATTTCAATTCAACATGTAGAGATTCAATATTCTTCTAAACAGTGTGTATAAATATAAAAGCAAACAAACACACTAACTTGACTTCACAATCTCAACATAAAAACAAACTCACAAGCATGATAAAAGAAAAATAGAGGGTAGCAGTCTCTGAAATTTAATATTTAAAACCTAAGTTAGCAAGATTTTCATCTTTTCAAAAGACATAGAATTAAGTTAAGTTCTAAACTAACTAATTCACAAAAATTACAACAGTTACTATCGTAGAATTTTAAAACAAACTACTAACTAACACAAATATCACAATAACAATAAAATACAAAAGTTCAAAACACAATACATAGTACATATCATCACAAAGATGTAAATGTAGCAGTACCACACCACATAGTCCACAACATAAAATAAACAAAACATCACAAATCTCAAGTCCAAAGCACATAGTCTAACGCATATTACAAACTTAAAAATCTCTCAATTATACTCCTCATCTTCTGAATCACCGCTATACCACTTTTCTGCCGGCTCATAATCAGGATATCAAGGATATGGAGGAAATTGCACTCCTGGGTCACCCCTAATTAAGTTCTCCAGAGATGAATGGAATTTCTCTTCATAATCACTCTTTCTCCTATTATACTTATCAGTATGCTCTGCAAAAAACTATAAATTATGAACTTTATGAACGGTAAAATTAATATGATCCATCATCCTCTACAATAATTGATCTTGGGTCTCAGTAGACTCACCTCTAGATGTAGAAGCACGTGAGGTAGATGGTCGAGATGTAGAAGCAACAGAGGTAGAAGCAACAAATGTCTCTATTCCATAACTCCTAGAAAATCCTCCTCTCCAGCAAAAGATAGAATGCTCAGAATAAGTCTTCACATTCACCATATTTCTTCCTAGATACAATAATTTAGTGTAGCTCTCTCTCTGGTCACTTCACTAAGATGATTTGTTGATAGCAGACGAGCAGAAATAAAATAGTGCCAGGCCTTTGAAGGTGCACATAACTTTGAAGTTGGGAAGTTGACTTTCCTCTCATTAACGATCTTTCAAAGTCCTCTTCCAACAGTCAAGTAAGAAATAATCTCGTTTAACTCAGCTTCCATAGGACTATAGTTTGCATAAAAACATAATGTATCAGGTGGCAGATGATAAAACAAGTTGATTACCTTCGGTAAAAAATGTACCAACTTTCCTCGAACCATTACTATATTGTCTTCAGCCTCAAGGAGGTTTGCATAGAACGAACAAACAATAGAAATAACCGCCTCAGAAGAGAAATTGCAGAATCGTTCCAACTGTCGCCGAACGATCAAATCCTCTTTGTCTCCACCTGGATTCCTACAACACTTCTCCTGAATCAATTTTCGTGATTGCAACACATCACTGTACTGATCCTGATCCTTCAAACTAACAAATTTACTCGAATCGAAATGGCTCTTTCCTTTGCTCCTCTTCATTCTTGGTGTCATTTTAAAAATTTTATAAATTCTAAAAATAACTACGAAAATCAAGTCTAAATTACTAAACTAAACTTTCAAAGTATAAACTACACTTCCCATGCAATTTCATAGATTTTTTTTTTCATTTTTCACCATGAATAGTGAATTTTCGAATTTCTCCAAATGTGCTCAAAATACACAATGAAAATCCAAAATTTTTGCATAGAAGTAAAGCTCTAACCTTAAGAAACTTGGATCTAGCAAATTTCACTTGATTTCACTATCATAGCCCTAAAAAATCACGAACTTGAGGGTTTGAAGGTGACGATGGCGTTAAAAATGGTGATTTTTGGGCTGAAATTTCACCTTTAACCGTTCATGAACCGACGCTTAAGCACAGCTAAATGGCGCTTAGGCACCTGCCTCTCGGGCTAGCTTGTGCTTAAGCGCGAGATGTGGCGCTTAGGCGCCAGTGCACAATTTTCAAAATTTTCAAATTAAAGTAAAATGCACTATTTGCCTAAGTAAACCACCCCTAAATGGTCTCATAGCACTTAAATGACTATATTCAACTTCTTATAACTCCTCTCTCTCTCAAAATTCTCCATCCCTCTCTCTCAAAATTCTCCAAAATTCTCCATAATAACTATTTCAATTCAAGGCTAAAAATAACACAAATTTTCACACAAAAAAACTTTTATTAATTCTCAAATAAGTACAAATACCTTTAAACACTTAATTCTCACTCCAAATAGTCTTAGATGAGAAAATTTTCATAAATACAAATACACAACAATCTGACACAATTAAACACATATAAGAAGTCATAAATACTAAAACCAAGACTTAACACTAAACCACTTGAAAACAACAACTTCTAACACACAAATTCTAACATTAAACTTAATTCCATTCTACATTCTAAGGAACAAATTTCTGTCTTTCATTAGTCTCTCCAGGAATATAGAGTTGATAAAACGGACGGTGATGATGAGCTCTAATATTATCTTCTTCAATCCACTTTTGCCTTATGAACATCGCCTTACTGCTTCCTCTATATAACTTGTGTGGATGAATTGAATATTACATTTTCAATTGTCATCCAATATGCTCTAGATGTGCATGCAACTCAGTACCTTGGTCTCTAATAAAGTCATAGTATTCTCAATTTTATTGATCATTGATCTTTTGATCTTCTCTGATATCCCTTCAATACTAACGACTAAGAAACCGTTATACATCTCTTGTACACTATGACTATTGAACCTCTTCCTCATGGTTTCTTCCTTCTTCTTCAAATCCATCTCCCATGAAAACATTTTCTCTAAATCTCACTTTCTCTTAGACTTTTGTTCTAGAAATGATTTGGGGTGAAATTCCTTCACAAAACCCTTCTATTTATAGACCTAAATCCTTCCAATCACTCCTAATAACTCCTAGAAACATTTATAAGTTGCCTTTGGCACATTTTTATAAACTAATTGGCGGTTAAACCTTCTAGAATATTAATTTTGTACATGTGTTTAAACTGCAGCGCGTAAGCGCCAGTGCACATTTTTGCACTAGTCAACTTAACATCCAAGCTCTCATTCTCAAGTTCTCATTCTAACATGTCTTGGTTACTAAATAAAGTCTTAAAATCCTTACTAACAAATAATAATTTCAAAAATACTACCCTAATTTTCTTAATCATACACAAAACAACAATTAAAATAAAAACACTCTGATAACTATGGGTTGCCTCCTACAAAACGCTTGGTTTTACGTCGTCAGCTCGACGTAACCAGCGCTTATTCTGGTTGACCCCTTATTTTATATGTGTATGTGTGTGTGTGTGTTTTAAAAAAGGAATGGCCAGAGGCTATTATACGAGTCTCAATCATCCCTCATGCGCCTAAGAATTCACGTACCACACACACTCTACACTCGGGGGGGGGGGGGGGGATCGAACCCCAGGCCAGAAGGGACTTATAACTGACAAGCAGATGCCCGACCAACTAATCTGAGTGCGCGTCGTCTATATATATATATATCTGCACGCGTGTGTGTGTGACCAATTGAGACCTCCACATGGTGTGATATCATTACCATGTTGGGTGGGGTTCAATTGGATGGGAATGTGACCGATTGATCAAGATTTAACCAAAAATGGGCTATGACCAATTGGTGTTGGACAATCATGATGTCTTCAAAATCTGGGGTCAAAAGGGTGTGATAGGGTTTAAAGTGATTTTTAGGGTTTGTCGGGGTTGAAGAGGCCTTTAGTGACGCTAGGTATCAATTTAGTTTGACCATTCTCCCAACATTAATTTCATGGTCAAAGTAACCCCTAGGGTCTATAGGAAGGCTCCTAGAGTTTTGGGTTTTTTTGGGTGACCCATAGCATGTCTTGCCTTTAGGATTAGTATCGGTCTAACACCAGTTCAAAACCCTAAACCAACTTAAACAGAGGCTGAAGGCTTGGTCTTGTCGTAGGGAGGGCCAAGAAAGCACAACCCTGGTCTATATGTTATGTGTAGGGCGAGTCCTCACAAAATAAGGTCAACACCAATACTTCACTTTTTTGGGTTGTGTTTTGGAATAACTTTGGCCTGTTCAACTCAAATTTTAAACTGAAAAGTTCAAAATTTTTCTTCTTAAAATCATGCAAACAAATAAAATTTACAAATATATCTCACAATTTCTATGTATTTACTTATCTAATATTTAAAATTTATTATTTCTATTAGATAATTGTAGTTATTGCTTGAAAAGGATTGAGAACATTTATAGATAAGGATTTGATTTATAATTTTTTTCTTAATTTATTCAGTATTTGATCATCTA
>NW_018220230.1:0-3399 GCF_001263595.1 Phalaenopsis equestris
GAAATGCCATCCTTTTTCTTGCATAGGTAAGGTTGGTAAGTCACCAACAAATTTTCATAATCCGGCATGAATATCGAAGCATAACAGAAATCTAGAAATGATATTTTAAGCAAGAAACATTTAAATTTTGATAAAAAGTCATCAAGAGCTCCGATTTCAACAAGCTTATAGTCAAACTGACCGGCTCGATGAGACGAACTTAATGATTTGAAAACTAGTCCAATTTGAGTCAAATCAAGCTCAGATCAAATCATTAAACAACATTTGGAAGATTTCTGGACACATTTGGAAGGTTTAAAAGATGTTGAAACTGACAAGTTTATACTCGAATCGAGCGGCTCGATAAGACGAATCCAACAACCCAAAATCCAACGAGCCCAAGATCACTCAATTTCGACATCGTTAAGACACACAAATGATCATTAAATGCGGCATGATCGGAGGAAACTCTCCGGACCGTCTGATCAAAATGGTTGATATTCCTGCATTAATTCCGCACAGATCACTATAAATAGACCCCCACTCCTCACATGAGAGAGAGCGGAAGTCTAGAGAGAGAGTCTGAGGCCTTCAGGAGAAGCTGCAGTTCAACACCATCTCCAACCTCCGTCGTCAACCACCGCCGACCGCCGTCGACCACCGCCAACCTCTGACGACCACCGCCGACCGTCGTGGACCTCTGATAACCATCATCAACTATCACTAACCACCATCGATCACCACCAACCAGACATCGTCCGGGTTGTAATTTAAAAAATATAGTCACCCTTTTCCGTCTGTGGGACAAGAGATTTATATAATCAACAATCAATAGTGAATTTTCGGAACTGGGCCATGCCCCGTGGTTTTTTTCTTACGGGTTTTCCACGTAAAAACTTCTGGAGTCATCACCGCTTGTTTCTCTTTCTTCTGTGCGTGCTAAACTTTCGTACAACGCTAAAACGATAGTCCGTTACTCAACCACCGCGAATTTTCTAGCACACATCAAATGTGATATTTATGTAAAAATTAAAGTTCATGCTTGAGACATGTATATACATAAGAATTGAGCGGTATGTATGTAAATCTTTTTACTACTAATTATTTAAGTTTAGGAGGGGCGCCTCTATTTTCATCATTTGGGGCTTGCAAAATTATAAAAATGTACGACACAAACGTCGTGGCTGTGGCGGTCTATCTGATCCGTCGTCTGCACGTGCGATCACTGCACGTAAACAAGTAATGAAGATTTAAATCCAACAACAGTTTTTTTTTTTTTTTTATAATATTTTTCTAGCACTTGTCATGGTAAGAAAATATAAAGCTAATAGAGCTAATTACAAGCAAAGCAGACAAAAACAATTAGACAAACCCAACCATAATAATCAAATATATTAAGCTAAGCTTTGAAGAACTCGCATAGCATGTAATTATAAAAGGGACATTTACGTAGACACCACATAAGAAGGGACATTTACAAGAACTCGCATAATTCTTATGTATTTACATATCTAACACCTAAACATTCATATTTAAATTTTTGATGTTATGTAAATATGAATGTTTAGGTGTTAGATATGTAAATACATAAGAATTGTGTGGAATGGATGTAAAGATTCCTTAATTAAAAATGGTATCATCAGTAGATGTAATCTAAATTGTTTTAAACAATACTAATCAATAATTTGTAACGCCATCATCATAATTTTATTAAATCTGAAGTTGTTTTTCAACTAGCCGAATGCCTAATACCTACTACAATTACACTTATTTCGACATTTACTTTGTTATTTTAAATTTGATGATGTCTTTCAGCTGTATTGTCTGTCGCAAGATCTTTCTGATCCGGGTTTGATTCTTACGAACACTACTGTTTTATGCATATGCATGAGAAGGTGTTTCCGACTTTTTAAATGAAAAAAAAAATAATTATATTTTTTATGTGTTATTAAATAATTGAGTGTTATAAATATAAAAAATAAAATTTATTGCCCGTTTGGGGTAGCTTATTTGGTGCGGTGGAGTTTTAAAATCGTACATGACCTGTTTGGATAAACTACGTTTTGGCAGCCTACAAATAAAGTTTTCAAAAAGCTGAAAACAACGTTTTCACACCGCAGCTATCTAGGTGCGGTGGCAGCTTTCTGGCTGTAGTCTGGCTTTTCCAAAAAAAATAAAAATTTGTAATAGTCACTGCACCTAACTTATCAGCATATTATTTTTAATCAGCTTATCAACATATTATTCAATAAGCTGTAGCTACCTCAAACAAACATTTAGATATTAGATTTGGCGGGATGTTGGTAAATGTCTCTTCATACTAAATATTTAACATTTATATCATGTAATATTAAAGATTTGAGTGGTTTGTAAATAAATATAAAAATGTAAGTATTAGATGTATAAATATACAGGATTTGTGTGGTATATGCATGAAAATGCTATTTTTTTTAATCTAATTATGAAACTATGACATATGTTCGCAATATATGAATCAACTATTCGAAAAAAAAAATATTTTGAAAATATGACATATATTAAAGAATTATGATTAATTAATTAATTAATTGATTAATAACAATGTTCTTGTCATAAATCATGGTTTAATTTACTAAGATAGTTCAGTAATTAATTTTATGTGCTCAGAGCATTAGTTAATGAGATATCTATGTAGATTTTAGGGGAAGAGTGACGATATATTTCAGATAATTTTATTAATAATAAGGTATCATAATAAATATTAGTTAGGATGATTTGCATACATACGACTCAATTTTTTTTATATTTACATATCTAACACTTAAATTTTGATTTTTGAATAAATGTCATTTTATCTATATATGAGAATATTTAATTTGCTTTAAGAAAAAAATAAAATAGTTGAATTTCTTTTGTGATATATTAGATATGTAAATGTATGATAATTGGGTGGTATGCGGTCATATATGTAAATTGCCATATTAGTTATTGATTTAAATTATAAATATGGTTCTAGAAGTTAGAAAATGATCTTAATTTTGGAGTTTTCAACCTCATAAAATCAATTCACCGCGACAATTTTTCAATTCTGATGACGGTCACGAATACAATAATCATGCTCTCGATCACTTCCTCATCACTCAAGGTATTCTTCACCAATACTCTTGCCCATAGACTCCCAAACAAAACGGAGTAGTTGAACGTAAGCATTGAAAACTTCTGGAGACTACCCAAGCTCTACTACACCAAGAACATGCACCATACACCTTCTGGATAGGCGATCTTCTCAACGCTATGCATCCCATAAATCAAATGCTTACCAAAACCACCCATTGCATATCTTCCTATGAGCACCTGCATAACTCACCCCCGCAATATACACATCTTCGTACTTTCACATCTTCGTACTTTTGGATGTGCATAGTACCCATGGCAAAAATC
>NW_018220231.1:0-4125 GCF_001263595.1 Phalaenopsis equestris
TATGATTATTTTGAATAGAAAAGATGTTTTATTTAGAAAAATTATTTTTTATATTTTATCGAACCCCTCATAGCCCAAGGAACTAGAGAAAAAATTTTGCATTTTTATAATTAATTAATTATTTATTATAATTATTTTAATGGAAAAATAAGAAAATTTATTTTATGCTTTTAAAACGTATTTTTAACTTAGAAAAATTAGGAAAAATATCCTATTGAATTCTAAGTGATCAAGGAACAATTAGGCACATTTTAAATTATTTTGGTATTTTTGAGATTTTTAATTATTTTTAATTTTTTTAAATTCAAAATAAAGCTAAAAAAATCAAGTATTTTCTCAAAATTTACTTTTATTTTACCTAAGTGCACTTGATCACAAGAAACTCAAAAAACCACTTTTCATTATTTTCCTAAGGGTATTTAATTTAATATAATTATTTTTGTACAAAATACAAGGTTTCTTAGAAAAATAGCTTTAGTGCTCAAACTTAGCCAAATAAATTTTTAAATTTTTACAGTGGGTAAATATGATTTTTATACACAGTGTGGAATTGAATTTGTTAATTTTTTATTAGTATTTAATTTACATAAATTAAAGCAAGATATATACATTTAATTAACTATAGAAATGTACAAAATAATTCAAATCATCATGACATTTTTCCTAAGCTTCTATGACCATAAGAAACCTACTAAAATTATTCTCATAAATTTTCAAGTGGTATTTTAATTTATCTACTTAAAATAAGTCAAAATAGCCATTCTAGCTTGAAAATTAAGAAAACAACATGTTTTAGAAAACTTCTTACCCATCCAACCGTAGTTTGTGGTGGTAATTTTTTAATAACTTAAACTTTTGCAGGATCTACTTCCATGTCATTTTCAAAAATTTTATGCCCAAGTACAATTCCTCCTGCAACCGTAAATTGACATTTTTCCCAATTTATAATTAGGTTGATTTTTTCACATAATTCCAAAATTTTTCTAAATCATTTAAAAATAATTCAAATGAAGTCCCAAACATAAAGAAATTATTTATAAATACTTCCATTCCATGTTCAATAAATATACTAAATATTGACATCAAACATCTCTAAAATGTTGCAGGTGTCTTACATAATCCAAAAGGAATTCTATGAAAAGCAAATGTTCTATAAGGGCTTGTAAATTTTGTCTTCTCTTGATCCTCAGGAGCAATTAGAGTTTGATAATAACTGTTGTATTGTATCCATCTAAAAAGAAGTAATATTTGTTTCTAGGCAATCTATCCAACATTTGCTCTAGAAAAGGTAAAGAAAATTGATATTTCCTGATGGCCATGCTTAATTTTCTATAGTCTATAAAAATTCACCAACTGGTAACTTGTCTTATTGAAATTAATTCATTTGTCTCATTTAATTCAATGGTCACTCCTCCTTTATTTGGAACACAGTGAATTGGACTCCCCCAAGCACTGTCTGAAATAAGATATATAATTCCAGCATCTAACCATTTTAAGATTTCTTTTTTAACAAGCTCTTTCATTATTGGGTTTAATCTCTTCTGAGGATCGGCTTTAGGTTCGTATTGTTCATCTAATAGAATTTTGTGCATACAAATCGAAGGACTAGTTCCTTTAATATATGCTAAAGTCCATCCAAAAGCTTTTTTATATCTTTTCAACATTTCTAATTATTTTTGTTTTTGAATTTCAGCCAACTCAAAAGATACAATAACAGTCAATGTAGATGAATCTCCTAAAAACACATATTTTAAATGGGCAGGTAATACTTTTAAATCAAGTTCAGCTGGTTTAATACTTCAAAGAATAAGAATTTTATTATCATTTTCTAACAAATCTAATGTTTTGAATTAGTCCTGAAAATAATCTTTTTTTTTTTAATTTCATTCTCACTCTTGCTAAATTCTTCTTGCCTTAATTTTTCTTCAAACTCTTTCTTAAATTGCTCATTACATAGATAATCAGTAACTTCCATTCTAAAACATTCATTATCTTTTATCATTGTAGGATGTTTCATAGTTCTTACAATATTAAATGTTACTTCTTGATTGTTAACTTTCATTATTAATTCTCCTTTTTGCACATCTATCACAACTCTCCCTATTGCAAGAAATGGTCTACCTAAAATAATAGGAATCTCTTTATCTTCATCCATATCTAATACTATAAAGTCCACAGGAAAGATAAATTTATCCACTTTTACTAATACATCTTCTATAACTCCTTTAAAATAAGTGATTGATCAATTAACTAACTGAAGAGTTACAGTAGCAGAGAGAATATATCTTAAAGGCATAAGATTGATACTCGCTCCAAAATCACATAAGGCTTTTCCATAAAACTTTTCACCATTTGCACAAGGTATAGTAAAACTACCAGGATCTTTTAACTTTTCAGGAAGCTTTTTTAGAATAATAGCACTACACTTATCACCAAGTGCAAAGGTCTCATGATCTGCAAACTTTCTTTTCTTGTTTAGTATATTTTTCATAAATTTCACATAACTTGGCATTTGTTCTAAAGCCTCAATGAAAGGAATGTTTATCATTAACTTGTTATGGATTTCCAAAAATTTTGTAAATTGTTTGTCTTTATTCTTCTGCTTTATTCCTTTAGAAAATGGAGGTAATGGCTTTTCTAAGGGAACTTGTGTTTGTTCATTTTCATTATGGTCACTTTCCATCTCTTCCTTCTCCTCATCAACTTCAGTTTCTCTTTGGATTCTTGTTTCATATTCTTTTCCACTTCGTAATTGAATAGCTTTAATTTGCTCCTTATTTTGATCTTTTGGATTAACTTCTACAGTTCTTGGAAGATTTCTTGAAGGTCTATTACTAAGTGCAGTAGTCATATGTCCTAATTGATTTTTAATATTTCTAATAGCAGCCCCTTGATTTTGTATTTCCTTTCCCTTATTCAATATTACTTCTTCCATCATCAACTTGTTTTCCTTAACTTGTGGGTTAGGGTTAGAGTTAAATTAGGATTTCCTTGATTATTTAAATTTTCTGAGAGGTTTATTGAATTGTTGTAATTATTCCAACTAAAATTAGGGTGATTTTTCCATCCAGGGTTGTAATATTTATAATGGGGATTATTATTTCGATTGTTTATAACATTTAAAGTTTCGTAAGATAATTGAGTATCATTTATCTGCCCTAGCAAATTCTCCTCTAATATTGGTGATATTTGAGAATACTTCACTGCAATTTCATAAATCTTTTTTTATATAACAACAATTTGAGATGCCAAAATAGACATTGCATTGGAGTTTTGAATACTAGCTACTCTCTTAGGATTTACTCGTTTAGAGGGCCATTGAAAATTGTTAGTAGCCATTTTTTCTATTTAAGAATATGCTTCATCAAAAGGTTTTGACAATAGTGATCCACCTAAAGCAGCATCTATAATAGATCTAAGTGATCCTACTAATCCATTATAAAAAGTTTGAATTATTAACCAATCTGGTAAAGCATGGTGCATACATTTACTAAGGAGATCTTTATATATTTCCCAAGCTTCATATATCGATTCCCTTTCAAACTGACAAAAAGATGTAATATCGTTTCAATGCTTAGCAACTTTTGAGGGTGGAAATATTTAGCCAAGAAATTTATGATAGTTCTCCCTATGTTCTGATAGATCCAGGTGCTAATGAGTTTAACCAAGCTTTAGCTTTATTTCTTAATGAAAAAGGAAAAAGTCTAAGCCTAACAGTATCATTAGACACTTCATCATATTTAAAAGTATGACAAATTTCAAGAAAACTAGCAATATGTAAGTTAGGATCTTCAGTAGGTGTTCCTCCAAACTAATTATTTTGTATGGATAATAACAAGTTTAAGCTCAAATGAATTAGCAGCAATATCAGGATTTTGATACTTAAGTGAAGCTCATCTGCTGTTAGATTAACATAATCTTTTAAAGGTCTTTGTTAATTTTCTTTTATTTAATTATCTAATTTATTTGTCATTTCGTTCAAATTTTTAATTTCTTTTTTTTTGTTTTAAAATTTTTCTAGTAGTACATTCTAATTCCAAATCGTAAGATACTAACCCTTCAGATTTAATATTTCGCATACAGAAATATGATAAGCAAACAAAAATTTCTTAAAAGTACTCTTAA
>NW_018220232.1:0-863 GCF_001263595.1 Phalaenopsis equestris
ATTAAAAGATGTAATATCATTTATAAGCTTCGTAGCTTTTTATGGTGGAAAATATTTAACAAAAAATTTTTATGCTAAATCACCCCAAGTTCTGATAGATCCAGGTGCTAACGAATTCAACTACATCTTACCTTTATCCCTCAGTGAGAAAGGAAATAGCCTAAGTCTCATGGTATCATCTGAAACACCATTGTATTTAAATGTAGCACACAATTCTGGAAAATTGGTAAGATGTAAATTTAGATCTTCAGTTGGTGATCCCCCAAACTGATTATTTGCTATTTAGATAATAACAGGTTTAAGCTTAAATGAATTAGTCATTACAATAGGTTTTTTAATACTACAATAAATTTCATCTACAGTAGGGTTAGAATAATCTCTTAAAGGTCTAAATTATTGATGAATTTCAGTATTTTGATTATTTTATTTTGACATTTCTGTAATTTTTTAGATTTTCATTTTTCTGGTTTTTCTGATTTTTCTAATAGCTCTTTCTAATTTAGAATCGTAGGGCACTAGTCCTTCAGAACCTGAACTAGCATACACTAACATAAAATAAAATAAAATAAAATAAAATAAAACATACAAAATAAGATACAATATTTTAAGTTTAAATAAGACTTTTTTTTTTAAATAGAAATTTACTTAGTTTTCTTCCCGGCAACGAGGCCAAAAACTTGATCCCTGGATACCTGCTGCTTATGCATAGTAGAACAATAGTTCTGATGGTATTTTTCACTTATATTTCCTTATTTTGCAACAAAACCAAAAACTTGATCCTGAAGAAAAATAAGAATTTAACTTTTTAATTTAAATATATTTATATTGGGATACTACGCAAGTATATGTATCGTTATCAAGTA
>NW_018220232.1:2293-7295 GCF_001263595.1 Phalaenopsis equestris
TCATTAAGTTGAGTTTAGTAAATTCATTTGTACTAAGTGAATCCAATAAAAAATAGTGGTACTGGAACGAGGGAACCGTAGGATCTTAACCGGTGTCACTCTAATCAACTTTAATATCTCCCATAATATTTAAAGGACCATAACCATAGGAACATTTGATTTGACATCATAACCTGACACATTAGAAAACTTAAACTCGTCACAACAAGGAGCTTAGAGCTAGCAAGGTGGGCATCACAACCAACTTCAATAGCAAAACATGTCTTCCCCAACTAAACCAATTTTCTTCCTTAAAATTAAACAGTCAAGCCATAGGACTCAAAGTAGTTTGCTTATGCAACATAAATCCTCACCTCATCTTTAGGCCTTTGTACAGAAACATCTTCCAGGCTATTTGTGTGATCGTTTCACACAAATGTAAGCCCTAAACTAATAAAATTGGCAGGATGAAACACTCAAATAATTTCTCAATTTATCCTCAAAATTGAAGCCAAACCATAGGATAGCTTAGGAAGCCACCGAGGTTCTCCCCAAGAAAAAAATGTTCCAAATTTGAGCCATTCCCATTTCACACCTCTTTGTCTGATCTTTTGAAAAGTCCTATCCTTTAAAAATATTGAAGACAATATCCCCTGATTTTTAGTGAAAGTTTTCTTAGGTGACTTTGGTTATCTAAGATGTAATTAAATATAGGGGTTTGCCCTTATAGGAAACTTTAAAGAGCCTAGCTTAGTATAAACCCTATTCAATTCTTCGTATTAAATAAGGAAACTTGTCAGTCAACATAAAAATTAGTTTTTTGCAGACTAAAACAGATGTCATAATTTTTTTAGTTTATTTAATCGAGTCTCACCAGAAAGTAGTGTATCTACCCTTTGGGATAGATGCATTACTTGCAGTATTAGTCTCGTTTATTTAAACTACTGAGGATATGAGATCGGTAAGATCTTGTATTTTCAAAATTATATATATAAATTAAATTAAATCGGGTGTCGGGATATCCATTCCGACAACCGATAGCTTCTGGCGACTCCGCTGAGGACTAGTTTCTCTCTCCATTTAATTCAAGGAATCTTTTCTTGATCATCGGTAATGTGCCATGTCACTTATAGACCAGATTACCCTTCTTCCATTGCCATGCTTCACCTATTTAATTCTTGGGTAATTACGGTCAACTCTTTTGATACTATCCTTTTGAACTCCTTGAAAATAATATCTCCTGATTTTTATCGAGAGTTTTCTTAGATGACTTTGGTTATCTGAGATGTAATTAACAATATGAGATTCCCTGACCTCATGATTAACATTCTCAATCGATCCCAATTCTACCAAATTCCCAATTTTGACCCTTTTTGGCTCCAACTTTCTCAAATTACGAAATTGCCGAAAAACCGTAAATTTTCCAAAAATTCTCAAAATTACCCAAATTCTCAAAGTCTCTTAAAAAATCATTCCAAATCACTCAATTTGACGAAAATATCTCAAATTTCCCAAAATCCTCAAAATACCCCCAAAAGTGCCAAAATTACCAAAATGCCCTTCATACCCCAAAAATTCCAAAAATTCTCAAAATCTCCAAAATCACTCCAAATGTCCCTAAAATCAATTCACGAGTGAAATCCCCAACCTTAGCTCTAAACCCTATATTACTGATATTATAACAATCTCGTGATTGTTTGGCAGCTTCACCCTTTTGATAAGAGAGGTGAAGTCACCTTAAAATTACTTATTTTTAATATACAAAAACTCTTCCAGTCTTGGGGTCTTCAATATTAACTGCTCCGTAGGTCTGGACTTTTATAACTCTGAATGGCCTTTCCACCTAGACTTCAATTTTTCAAGAAATAATTTCAATCTTGTATTGTATAATAAAACTTCCTATCCAAGTTCAAATTCTCTTTTTATTATCTTCTAATCATGCCATTCTTTCATATTTTCCTTATAAATCCTTGCATTATCGTAAGATTCATTTCTAAATTCTTCAAGCTTATTCAATTGCAATAATCTTTTCTCACCAGCTTCTTTCAAATTAAAATTGAATTTTTTTGATAGCCCAATAAGCTTTATAATCCAATTCAACTGGCAAGTGATAAGTCTTCCCAAAAATTAATCTATGTGGGGACATTCCTATAGGTGTCTTATAGGTTGTCCTGGCCCATAATGTTGTATCTAATCTAGTAGACTAATCCATTTTATTAGGATTAACACTTTTTTCCAAAATTCTCTTAATTTCACGATTAGATACTTATGCTAAACCACTAGTCTAGGGATGATAAGCAATTGCAATTTTATGCATAATATTATATTTTTCCACCAATCTTGCAACTGTTGCATTCCTAAAATGGATCCTCCATCGGTAATGATTACTCTCCGCATTCCATATCTTGTAGAAATATTTTTAATTAAAAATATTGAAAGACTCCGAACATCGCATCAAGGTAAAGTGATTGGTTCAATCGATTTTGAAACATAATTCATTGCAATCAATATATAAATGTTTTCAAATAAAGGTATAAATGATCCCATAAAATTTAATCCCCATGCATCAAAAATTTAAATTTCCAAGTTAAAATTTAGAGGCATTTCATTTCTTTTTGAAATATTACCTACTCTCTGACACTGATCATATGTTTTGATATATATATTAACATCTCTAAATAGAGTAGGCTAATAAAATTTAGATTGTAAAATTTTATGAGTAGTTTTATCATCTACAAAATGACCTCCAAATTCAGAATCCTGACATTTTTGGATAATTTCATAAATTTCTTTATAAGGAACACATCGTCTTATTACTAAATCTTTACATTATTTATACAAATGAGGATCATCCCAAAAATAAGATTTTGCATCATAAATGATATTCTTTTCCTGTTGTTTTGTCAGTCCATATGTTCATCGGTCTATATGGTAAAATACCACTAATAATATAATTTGCAATATCAACATACTAAGGTATTTCCCATCCATTTACAGCATAAAGTTGTTCATCAGGAAAAGTTTCATTAATTTCTTTCTCCAAATCAAGTATTTCTTCTTGTTTTAGCCTAGATAGATAATCAACAATTTGATTATCAATCCCTTTTCTCTCAACTATTACAAAATCAAACTTGCATAAGAAGTACCCATCTAATTAATTTTGGTTTAACATCCTTATTTTGCATCAAATATTTAATAGTTGAATGGTCAGTATGCACAACACATTTAGCTCCAATCAGACATTACCTAAACATATCAAAAGCATACAAAATGGCTAATAACTCTCTTTCAGTGGTGGTGTAATAAATCCAAGCATCATTAAGAGTCGTACAAGCATAGTATATAACTTTAAAAATCTTATCAAATCTCTGCCCTAAAGCAGATCCAATAGAATAATCACTAGCATCACACATTAATTCAAAAGTTTTCACTCAATCAGGTAAAAAAATTATTGGAGCAGTGATCAATTTTTTACTTAAAGTTTCAATAGCTTTAAGGCAATTTTGATTAAAGTCAAATTTTGTATCTTTTTCTAGAAGTTGACATAAAGGTTTACTATTTTTTAAAAAGTCTTTAATATATCTCCTATAAAATCTAGCATGTCCTAAAAGCTCCTAACTCCTCTTACTGTAGTAAGTAGAGGTAGGTTTGATATACCCTATACTTTTGTAAGATCTACTTCCATGTCACTTTCTGAAATTTTATGCCCAAGCACAATTTCTCCTGCAACCATAAATTGATATTTTTCCTAGTTCAATATGAGATTTGTCTTTTCACAATGTTCCAGAAGTTTCTCTAAATGATTTAGACATATTTTGAATGAAGTTCCAACTACAGAAAAATCGTCCATAAGGACTTCAATCCCTTTTTTAATCAAATCAATGAAAGTTGACATCATACATTTTTGAAATGTTGCAGGTGCATTATATAATCCAAAGAGCATTCACCTAAAAGCAAACATTCCATAAGGACTACTAAATGTTGTTTTTTTCTTGATCCTCTAAAGCAATAGGTATTTGGTGATTACTAGTATATCCATTTAGAAAATAAAAATATTTATGCTCAGCTAATCTATCCAACATCTAGTCCAAATAGGGTAAAGGAAAATGATCCTTCCTGATGGCAGAATTTAATTTTCTAAGAAGACTTTTGAAAGTGAATTTGAAAAGGAGTTTATGGAATATCAAGATGATGATAAAATTCATGATGAATCTATAGAAGTGAGTAAAGAGCATTTGGATTATGTTTAGGAAAAATATGAAATGTTAGATCCTACAGAAAGTAACAAGAATTTTATTACATTTATTGAGAAACCTCTTGAACTAGAACTAAAAACACTTCCTACGCATTTGAAGTATGCATTATTAGGAAATTTATCTACATTACCTATTATAGTATCCTCAGAATTAACTGATATGCAAGAACACCAGTTGTTGGAAACTTTAAAAAGATATAAGAAAGTCTTCGGATGGACATTAGTTGATATTAAAGGAATCAGTCATTCAATTTGTATGCATAGAATTTTATTTGATGATTGATATAAACTAAGATCTGATCCTCAAAAATAGATTAAATCCTATGATGAAAAAAGTTGTGAAGAAAGAAATTTTAAAATGGTTAGATGTTAGAATAATATATTATATTTCAGACAGATATTTCAGACAGTTCTTGGGTAATAAGTCCAATTCACTGGGTTCCAAAGAACGGAGGTGTAATTGTAGTGTCAAATGAGCATAACAAATTAATATCAACAAGTTATGTCACTGGATGGAGAATATATCTAATAAAATAAAGTCCACAGAAAAGATAAATTTATCGACCTGTACTAAAACATCTTCTATAAACTCCTTTAAAATAGGTAATCAAGCAATCAGCGATTAGCTAATTGAAGACTTACAGTAGTAGGTGAAATATCTCCTAAGCCCAACTGTTTAAAAATTGATAGAAGCATAAGATTGATACTCCCTCCTAAAGCACATAAGGCTTTTCCATAAAACTTTTTATAAAATCATTCACCAATAGC
>NW_018220232.1:7388-18763 GCF_001263595.1 Phalaenopsis equestris
CCCTCATACCTGAGTGCAACCGTCTCATTATCTACAAACGTCTTTTTCTTAATAAGCATATCCTTCATGAACTTCACATAGCTTGACATTTGTTTCAAAGCTTTAACAAATGGAATGTTTATCATTAATTTCCTCAAAATTTTCAAAAATTTTGAAAATTTATTATCTCTATATTTCTGCTTCAATCTTTGAGGAAAAGGAGGTGGTGGTCTTTCTACAGATATTTTCATTGGTTTAATAGGACTTTCTTCTTTAAAATGAAAATTTTCACCAGATTTTTTATTTTCCACCTCATCTTTTTCAACTTCAACTTCCATCTTTTTTTTATTTTCTAATTCTTTTCCACTTCTCAGTGACTTTCTTCTAAGTCTTTTTCACTTCTCAGTTGAATAGCTTTAATTTGATCCTTGTTCTAATCTTTAGGATTTACTTCAACATTACTAGGCAATGATCTTGGAAGTCTATTGCTAAGTGTGGTAGCAATACATCCCAATTGATTTTTCATGTTTTTGATTGCAGCTCCTTGACTTTGTAATTGACTAGTAATTATTGACTACCCATTTGCAATATCAATTCTTCCATTGATAGCTTTTTCTCCTTACTCTGAAAATTATTAAATCATGGGGGGCAATAAGGTTTATAAGCTTAATTCCCTTGATTGTTGGAATTTTCTAATGGGTTAGCAGTATTGTTTCCTCATTGTGGATTTGAGGCATTTGAATTATTGTTACTCCAACTAAAGTTTTGATGATTCTTCCATCCAAGATTATAATAATTGTCATAATTAGTATTAGAATGATTTTTTATTCATTTAAAGTCTCATAAAAAGATTGAGATTCTATCATTTTTCCTAATGAGTTTTCCTCAAGCACAGGTGTTGTTTGAGAATAAGTCATTCCTTATTGATCTATCTTCTTCGATATAATAGCTATTTGGGCAGCTAACATAGATATTGCATCAGAATCATGAATACTAGCTACTCTTTTTGGATTTATCCTTTCAGAGGTGAAAATTATTAGTAGCCATCTCTTTAATTAATGAATATGCTTCATCGAATGGTTTTGACATTAATGATCCACCAGCAGCAGCGTCAATTATCGATCTAAGAGATCCGACCAACTCATTATAAAAAGTTTGAATTATTAACTAATTTGGCAATGCATGGTGTGGACACCATCTAATGAAATCTTTAAATATTTTTTATGCTTCATAAATTGATTCCCCTTCAAACTGACAAAAAGATGTGATATCTTTTCTAAGCTTAGCAGTTTTTTAAAGTGGGAAATATTTTAATAAGAATTTTTGTGATAAATCTCCCCATGTTTTGATAGATCTAGGTGCTAATGAGTTTAACCGCATCTTATCTTTATCCCTTAGTGAAAAAGGAAAAAGTCTAAGCCTGATAGCATCATTTGAAACTCCATCATATTTAAATGTTGCACATAATTCCAGAAAACTAGCAAGGTGTAAATTAGGATCTTCAGTTGATGTTCCTCAAAACTAATTGTTTTGTACTATTTAGACAATAGCAATTTTAAGCTCAAATGAATTGGTTATACTCAAATGATATTCATCTGCTGTAAGATTAGCATAATCTCTTAAAGGTCTCTAATGATGTTCATTTTCATTTCCAGCATTGTTTAAATTGCAAGCCATTTTGCTAAATTGATCTTTCTCTTTTTGTTATTTTCGAATTTTTCTAACAGTTCTTTCTAATTCAAAATCGTAAGGTAGTGTAAATTTTTAGATCTTACACTAACACTACACATAAACAAACAAAGTAAGTAATTAAAAACAAGCAAACACGCTTAAAAAAGAAAATGTTTAAGACTAAACTACAAACACTCTCTTTTATATATATTCTTAAAATAAATTAAAATTCTTACTAATACTAATTTCTGTTACTTCCACGGCAGCGGCGCCAAAAACTTGATGTGGGGGGTAGATTTAGTGTGTAAACTTTATAAATATTTTTCAATATTACAAAATTACACACAACAGATATATATAAATATATAATATAATCTCAATAAAAATACCTTTTATGAAAATAGTTTATCTTTTAAAATTCCTTTTAAACTACCAAATCCTCGTTAAAATCAATGCAAGTATACATATCACTCAAGTAATAAAGGGTTCTAATGGATTCCTAAATATCGATCCCACAAGGAAGTTGGAAAATCCTTGAAGTAAGTTTTTGAAATTATTTTATAATTTAAAAATAAAAAAATAAAAGTAAAGCGCAAAGTTTGAATATTAACTATTAAGGTAAATGCTATGTAAAATGCAGTTAAAAAACAAAGTTAACTAACTAAGAACTAACTTTCAAAAGTAAAATTATGAAAACTAAACAATGTTTTTGTTTTGACGGAAAGTTAAAATTTAAGAAAGCAACCTTCCCCTTTACAATGAGTATATGGATTGTGAAGTATTGAAATCATTTAAAAAAATAAATATAAAAACTATTTTGTGCCAAATAGGAGCAATCCTATTCTTTAACCTCTTTCGAGAGTTATAAAGACATTGACTAATCCAGAGTTTGGTCCCTATAATTCCATGGTTAGGCTGAGAGTATATCGGCTGCCACTCCAGAGCTCTCATTACTCTCTCACTTGAGGGCTGACAAGCTTGCATCAGTTTCCAATCAACTAGACCAAATTGGAGGTTTTAATCTGTCACTTTAAAATATATAATTCTACATCAAACAAAGTATATTTTCTTATTTATTTGCACCCAATCCCATGGATGACATACTCTCCCATGAAATTAATTGTGATTCTCCCTATGTTGTAAAAGTCATATCCCTTTTCAGAACATATATCTCTCAACAAGTTTTAACATTTCAATTGGCCAGATCCAAAAGTAAATGAAGATCGGAGTTCAAATCATCACAAATTATTAACATTTAAGATCGTAGAAAATAAAATCTATTCTTCACAAAATTATATCTCAAAGTAGGGAGAAGGATAAAGAAGAATACTCATTATTCATGAGAATGATACAATAAAACACGAATTTCATATATAAAAATAAGTTTACAAAATAAAAGAAAAAGACACAACTTACTCAAAATCCTTCCCAAGATACTCCCCAGAAGTTCTCTTCAAGCCTTTCTCTCTTTATAATCCCACTCAATTCTCTCTTAGAAGTGTAATGAAGAAGAAATCTCTCACATTCCCTCTCCTCTTACAACCCTAGAAGAAAATCTCCTCTTCTCTCCTCTTGACTCTCACACCAACTTTCTCTCTCTATCTCCCTTTCTCTTCTCTCTTCTTGCCTCTCACGCTAACTCTATGAAGTCTTTGCTTTATTTTGGGCTGCCTCCTTTAAAAAAGAATTCAAAATTCCCCTCCAAAAGTTCCATCCAAAAGTTCACTTTTTTGAATTCAAAAGATGTGACATTTGATCCAAGAGACATATCCCTTCATAAAAGAACCTTCCAAAGTGTCTAGATGCATTAAATTAATCCAATAGGTGTGTAGAACAAGTGTCCCTTTGAAAATTTGATCAAAATTTGTCTCAAACTGCCTTAATTTGTAAAAAGTCATCTCTGACCCATCATGCATTGATCTGGCGCATCATGCGCTGATCTCATGCGTCATGCGCCAGAATCCAAAAATTTGCTGTTTTGGTTCCAAATTTCATCTTTTTTGCCGTTTTTGCTCCTAATGCCTAAAAATGATATACCTACAATAAAAACATAAAAATACCCTTCCTTAAAGTGCTATATCACAAAAAATAAACATAAAATATATGCTTAAAATATTATACTATTTTGGAGTATCATAGTACTACACAAGTATAGATATCATTCAAGTAATATAGGGCTTTCTTTAAAACCCCTAGTATCAATCCCACAGAGAAGCGAGGTAAGATATCCCTAGGGCTAATTCTAGTCTACTACTATCAGGTCTTAGTTTGAAATTTTTGAAAAGTTGGGTCATCCTAAATTCACTAATTTACATTAAAATAATAACTAACAAAATTAAATAAAAAACAACTCTAAATAGACTTATTAAATTTTTGAAAGATCTTAAATTATTAAAATCCTTTTTCCCTTTGTGATGAGATCAAAATTGGTGTAGGAATGGAATGCTTAAAAATCAAATGTGGTATTATGAAAAATAGAAGTAATTATATTATTTATCTTCTTCACAAGCAATAAAGAACATTGACTAATCTAGTGTTTGGTCCCTAAATCTATGGTTAGGCTGGGAAGATACTAGCTCTCACTCCAGAGTTCCCACTTTCCCCTCGCCTGAGGGCTAACATCTCGCTTTAGCTTTCAAACACCAGGACAAATTTGAAAATTTTAGTCTGCCACCCTAAAATCTCGAATTCTACGCCCATCAAATTATATTTCCCTATTTATTTGCACTCAATCCTATGGACTACATTCTCATCCATGAAATCAAATGTGATTCTTACTTAGTTGTAGAAAGCATAGCCCTCTCAATTTGTATGTTTCACAATAAATTTTAACAAATCAATTGGCCAAATTGATAAGTAAATGAAGATTAAAGTTTGAATCATCACAATTTATGGAATTTTAAATGGAATTTTAAAAACACTTCTACTAATCTACATACCTACACATAATTAATTCTCATCACAAGGAGAAAGAGTAAGGAAAAAACTACTCACCAAGCATGGAGAAAACACATGGATCTTGATTTCAAATGACATTGAAAAACACACAACTTTTTTAAATAAGGTTCACACCTTCCTTGCAAAGTATGTGTTTCTAGGAAACTCATCTACATTACCAGTTATTATATCTTCAGAGTTAAATGATTTGCAAGAGCAAAAACTTTTGGATACATTAAAAAGATATAAGAAAGCTTTTGGTTGGACCTTATCTAATATTAAAGGAATCAGTCCTTCGATCTGTATGCATAGAATTATACTGGATGAATAATATAAACCAAGAGTTTATCCATAAAGGAGATTGAACCCAATGATGAAAGAAGTAGTCAAAAAGGAAATTTTGAAATGGTTGGACGCTAGAATTATATATCCTATTTCGGACAGTGCTTGGGTAAGTCCAATTCATTGTGTTCTTAAGAAAGGAGGGGTGACTGCTGAAGCATAAGAGAATAATGAATTAATACATATCAGACAAGTTATTGGGTGGCGTATTTGCATTGATTATAGAAAATTAAACACTGTCACTAGGAAAGATCACTTTCCTTTACCATTCCTAGACAAAATATTGGATAGACTTGCTGGGTACAAATATTTTTGTTTTTTAGATGTATTTATTAGCAACCATCAAATTCCTACTACTCCTGAGGATCAAGAAAAGACAATATTTACTAGTCCTTCTGGATCTTTTGCTTTTCAAAGAATGCCTTTCGGATTATGTAATGCATCAGCAACATTCCAGAGATGTATGATGTCTATATTTAGTAAGTTAATTGATGATGGAATAGAAGTGTTTATGGATGATTTCTCTGTAATTGGAACATCATTTGATGCATGCTTAAATTATGTTGAAAAATTTTTGGAGTTATGCGAAAGAACTAATTTAGTTCTAAATTGGGAGAAATGTCAATTTATGGTTGCAGGAGGAATAGTGTTAGGGCATAAAATTTTCAAAAATGGTATGTAAGTAGACCCTGCAAAAATTCAAGTTATATCTAAATTAACACCTCCTACTGATGTAAGAGGGGTTATAAGTTTTCTTAGACATGTTTGTTTTTACAGGCGTTTTTTTAAAGATTTTTCAAAAATTACCAAACCTCTATGCCAACTTTTAGAAAAGAACAAGAAATTTGAGTTTACTGAAGACTGTTTAAATGCCTTTGAGTTATTAAAAGGGAATCTAATCACAGCCCTTATAACAATTTCACCTAACTGGGAGAAACCATTGGAACTGATGTGCGTTGCTAGTGATTATGCTATTGGAGTTTTTCTTAGACAAAGGTATGATAAGATTCTTAAAGCTATATACTACGCTAATAAAACTCTTAATGATGCTCAAATTAACTACACTGTTATTGAAAAAGAGTTACTGGCTATAGTGTATGCTTTTGACAAATTTAGATCTTATTTAATTGGGATTAAATGTGTTGTGCACACTGATCACTCTACTATTAAATATCTGATGCAAAAGAAGGATGCCAAACCAAGGTTAATTAGATGGATACTTTTGATGCAAGAGTTTGATTTTGTGGCTATTGATAGAAAGGGAACTGATCATCAAATTGCTTATCATTTATTGAGATTAGAATATCATGAATTATCTGACACTGACAATGAAATTACATACAGTTTCCCTGATGAAAAACTCTATAATATTAATGAGTGGAAAATACGAAGGTATGCTGATATTGTTAATTATATTATAAGTGATATTTTGCCACCTATGCTGACATTGCAACAACAAAGAAAATTCATTCATGATGTGAAAGCATATTTTTTGGATGAGCCTTATTTATATAAACAATGTAAGGATTTTATTATAAGAAGATGTGTACCTTATGATGAAACTGAATTAATTATTTAGAAATGTCGTGATTCTGAATTTGAAGGATATTTTAGAACTGATAAAACTGCTTATAAAATTTTACAAGCTGGATTCTATTGGCCTACTCTCTTTAGAGATGTTTACAGATACATAAAAACTTGTGATCGATGCCAATGAGTAGGCCCATATATCTAGAAGAAATCTAGAAGAAATGAAATGCCTCTGAATTTCATGTTAGAAGTTGAGATCTTTGATGTTTGGGGATTCGATTTTATGGGATCATTTATTCCTTCATCTGGGAACCTATACATATTAGTTGCGGTAGACTACGTTTCAAAGTGGATTGAAGCACAAGCTTTACCTCGTTGTGACACTAAAAGTGTTTCAAGATTTTTATTGAAAAACATTTTCACCAAATATGAAATGTCGAGAGTGATTATCACTGACAGAGGATCTCATTTCAAGAATAAATACATTCAGAGATTGGCAGAAAAGTTTAATGTTATTCATAGAATCTCTGCTTCCTATCACCCTCAGACCAGTGGGTTAGCTGAAGTTTCTATTAGAGAGATTAAACAAATACTGGAGAAGACTATAAACCCTAGTAAAGTAGATTGGTCTACTAGACTGGATACTGCATTATGGGCTTACAGAATTACTTATAAAACTCCTATTGGAATGACTCCTTACAGGCTGATTTTTGGAAAGACTTGTCACTTACCAGTACAATTGGAGCATAAAGCATATTGGGCAATTAAAGAATTCAATTATAATTTGAAAGATGCTGGTGAGAAGAGATTGTTACAAATAAATGAATTGGAAGAATTAAGAAATGAATCTTATGATAATGACAAAACTAAATTTTATGGCATGATCAGAAGATTAATCAGAAGAACTTTGAATTAGGATAAGAAGTTTTGCTTTACAATACAAGGCTGAAGTTATTCCCTGGGAAATTGAAGTCTCGTTAGTTAGGACCCTTTACTGTGACTCGAGTTTATACTTACGGAGCTATTGAAATTGAAGATCAAAAGACTGGGAGTAGTTTTAAAGTAAATGGACATAGATTAAAGCCATATTTTAAGGGTAAAAGACCAAATTTTACAGAGGTTTTAATGGTCAGTCAACCTGAATAATATCTTAATAGGTCGGGCTAACGACAAGACAAAAAGATAATCATACAAAGTCAGGGGTTCGAGGATTTTCTTCCCCAAATCCGAGACAAGTAATCTAGTAGAGTTCAATACTTCTTCTCAAGCCCTTTATGGGAGACAACCCATAGTTATCTTTATTTTTATTGCGACTATAGTGTTTTTGTTTGAAATTATCATTATTTTGTGGTAGTATTGAACTCTACTACTCGCATTTACCCTTGAGTCATCATAAAAATTGGATCCATAGAGAAAATTGGAACTCATTCGGACCAGAGCAAAACTGTGAAAGTTTTGCCTTGGGCGCCGACGGCGGGTTTTTCCCGAGAGTCCAGACAATTAATTTTCAAGGCTTGCAGACAGCTTCATCGACGCCGCCGACGGTGAGAACGAAGAGATGACGGTTTTCAGAGTTTGAAATGGCAGTTTTAGGCAGGATTTACTCCCTATAAACTTCCAAACTCATATCTTAAATTCATATTACCCAAAAACGACTTGAACTCCACCAAATTTATCCCTACGGCTTCCAATTTCATTGAAAATCCTAGATTTTGAGTGTTCAACAGGAGAAAATTTATTAGTTTCGAGGCACAATGAATCTTCAACAAAGTGCTGACAAAGAGAGGATTAATCAAAGAAAGAGAATTTGTGAATCGAGGATTGAACAATCTTTCAATAGTAATTGAAGAGATGATTGTACGAAGACGATGGGAAGTGTTGTGCTACACTACTGCCACCATAGTCGTTCCTGTGGTGAAGGAGTTTTAAGCTAATTTGCATGAAATCAACCAAGGAGTCGTCTATGTGCGAGGCAGATGGATAAATTTTACTCCTGCATGGATTAATGAGTTATATATGATCAAGAATGTTCCTTTCTTCCATTATTCCAACTTCATCCTGACAAGAAATCTGATGAATGAGCTCTATCAATTTTTGATGGACGAGACTGAAGACTGGAAAATGAGAGAAAATTGGTATGTTAGTTTCTCTGCTACACTTCTAAACCCCGTTTCTAAACACTGACACTTCTTCATTTCTACAAAACAATTACCGACAATGAAGGTCGGTAAAGTTACTAAAGAAAGTATTGTTCTGAATTACTATATTTAAATGGGACTGCCGATTGATATTAGATCGATAATCGTGAAGTCTGTTTTGGGCCTGATCGTTCATGGATCAACTTATGGGCTTGGACATCCTTCAACAATCTTTTTACTCTGCAGTCAATGCCAAGTATCTTATGAGAGTTGGCAAAAGGTACTTCTACCTTGGAAGCGTTTAGACCCAACCAAGAAGTTCCTAGTCAATGAAGATGAGAATGATATGACTATTATGGTAGATCAACAGTCTCAGAATTCACTACCTATTCAGCCTCTAATTTCGGACAAGACACTAGCGATCCTGCGCAGAATCAAAAAACTAGAAAAAGAGGTACAAAATGTTATGATGCAATAAACAATATCTCTAATTTTTTTGCTCTGCTTTTTTTATCATCTAGGTTGGAGGATGAAAGAGCATTTTGATCACTCTGAACATATCGAAGGAAGTTTGATATGATTGATGAGAAAGATGTGATTGATGAGAATTGATATGATTGATTAGAAAGATGGGATTGATAGAAGAGGACTCTACTGAAGAATTCTCATACCTACCTTCTATAACCTCTTTGTTCATGTTCAATTGATGGGCGATATCAGAAGAGAAACAAGCACTCAATCAGAGGAATAATAGATTTACTTTACTATTTATATGTTTATGTGTGTGCTTTGATTTGAACTTATGTGTTTTCTTTAATTTTGAATTTTTCTTTTAGATCTCAGTATATTGAGCATATAATATTTTGTTTTCAGCGTTTAGAGTGTTGTGGTTTGGATTGCGATGTTTAATTGATGTATTTAGGTTGAGAAAATAGCAAACTTATGTGTGTCGTGTAATGTGTATTATAACCCTTGGATTTTATATATAATTGTTATGTTTTGTGTTGTGAATGTTATTTGTGTTAGTACATCATTTAATCACTTAAAAATTTATGTCTAGAATGATTAAACAGATGTCGACGAGGCTTGAAATTTATCAAAATCACAAAAATCTGGAAATTGAACCAATTTTGACAATCTCGCTGACGGCGCCATCGAAACCACTGACGGCAGATTTTTCCTGAGACTTAGGCTATTTAATTCAATAGAGCTTGCTGACGGCTTTGAAGATCCCGCCAACGGTGAGATACCGAAAAACACTTTTAACCCCGACTTTGACCAGTCAACCGCCACTTTTCATCATCACCTTCCTCTAAAAAACAAAAATTTCAACCTAGGGCTTGAGAGATCTTGGATTTAGGTGATTTCAAACCGTTTAGACGTCATATTTTATCATCCATTGGTAAGAGCTTCACTCCAAAAAAAAATATTTGATTTTCACCATGAATTTCTCCCACATTGAGGAGATCCAAAAAAATTTGAGAATATGGAGAAAATATTTGGAAGAAATTCATGGAACTTAGTTTTGAACTCTTAGAGTCACTCTTAGAAGCCATTATTTGAGTTTTTGAAGTGTATTTTGGAATTTTTTTTATAATTTTGATTAGATTGAAATGGCTCCACGACAAAAGAGGCAACTTGAGTTTGACTAATCTTGCTTCATCAATGTGAAGGCTCAGTCAAGATTTATTTTAGTATTTCAAGGCAAGAAATGTATCCAAGATTGTGTTTTTGAGAGTTTGGGAGGAGAAGTTGAAAAAGTTATTATTGAACGGAGGTGGTAAAATATCCGTTATACCACCAACAAGGCTGCTGTGAATGTTGTGACGAATTATTTGCCATTGTTATCTCTTATATGCCAATGTGTTCTCTTCTGAGGACGGAATCGTTTGAGTAAGAGGGTTTTCCGTTGAGTTTAATGCCGCCCGTATTAACTCATTTTATGAAGTCCCAGACTCCTATGTCTGCAATTACGAAACCTCAATACAATGGAAGGCCTGCTGAATGATGTCATTAACTTTCTCACTGATAAAGTAGCGAGAACGAGTAAATTTTTCAGCTTCCATGTTAAATGCCACATCTAAAGTGAGGCACTATTTCATTTCCTGTTACCAACCTATCACCATAGTCAGGTAACAAGAGATAGAGCTATTTTGAATTTCTATATTCAGAATAATTGGACTATAAATGTGGGGAGAATTATTTACAAGAATATTTTGACCATGACAAGGAGGGAATCAAGTGGAGGTCTGGGACATCCTAGCCTCAATTATGTACTTTGCCAAATTTCTGGAGTTGAAGCTGGAGATGATGAAGAATGGGTTTACCTTATGAAACCCATTAGTAAAGCCAATTTAAAGATCTATGAATCCCATGAAGCATGGAGATCTAGAAGTAGGAGTAAAGAACCTTCTACTAGTAGAGATATCCCCTCTACTAATGATGACCTTCCTTCCTCTAGTTCCCCTACCCTTCACGATTTAATGAATGAGTTAATCTTGCAGCGAAAAAGTATAGAGAAAATAAATGAAATAATTGGGGGATTAGAACGTAGACATGATCATGATAGTGTGTATCTACAGAGTCATTCTGACTTCGAGATAGCTTACTACGAAGCTTAGGCCCGACACTACAGAGGTGAGCCTGATGTTACTTTTCCTGAATGCCCACGTTATACTCAGTATCAGCCCAATCCACCTGCTGACCAGGGAGACGAGGATATAGTATGGGATTTTGATATATTATAGTGATTGATGTAATTTTGTTTTATGATTTTGT
>NW_018220232.1:19046-19638 GCF_001263595.1 Phalaenopsis equestris
CAACTTCTCTAATGATTTTTATGTATAAAAAGCTCCTAATATTACAGAACAGTTGAAGTAAAATTTTGAGAAGGAACTGCAAAAATTCCAGAATGATGAAAATGCCTAGAGGATGAAAATGCCTAGAGTACTCCTAAAATACTGAGGTATGATTTATATCTATAATCTTTATTTCCACCTGTATCATTCCATATTGAAAATTTTAAGTTTGGAGGAGAAAAGAAAAAGATTAACTATTATATGTTCTCAATTTAAATATTTTCAAAAATTATTAATATGATTTTTTGTAGTGAATTTAATTCAGATAACTATATTTTGTAGATATTTAAATATTATGGTAGATTTAAAGGAATATTTATGTAAGGAAAATTAATTTTATAGATTAAGATACTTAGTATAATATAGAATAAGACTATAGTCAACTATTTAAAGTAAAGAAAACTATATTTTGAAATATTAAGAATCTTATAAATTCATTTTAGAAGAAAAGATTGGGGCTCAATGATATAAAAGCTATGAAATACTTATAAGGCAAAGGAATGCTTTGAGTTTCAAATGCAGGAAAAGAAAAGTGATGTTCAATATCATTAAA
>NW_018220232.1:20068-22770 GCF_001263595.1 Phalaenopsis equestris
CTGATTTTGATAATATTGCACTTTAAAGAAAGGTATTTTTGATGTTTTGTTGCAGGTATGTTGAATTATGATCATTTGAGCAAAAAGATGCAAAAAGGAGCGAATTTGGAGCAAAAAAGACCAAAATATGAAGGTTTGATCTTAGGAGCCAACGGCGCCATCGACGCCGCCGACGATGGGTTTTCCTGAGAGTCTAAAATTAAATATTCTATAAGGCCGCCAGCGGTGCCATCGAGACTGCCGACGGCGAGAACGACGGTTCTCTCAATAGAGAGTGTAGACAATTTTTGAAGGGACGCTTAGGAAACTCTTGAAAAATCTTCTATAATTTTAAGAGAAACATTTTGGAGGCCAAATCCAGGGAGTCCAGAGTGTCTAGAGAGTGTTGAGAGGTCTACGGGTGTCCAGGGGAGTGTAATTTATGGTTAGGTATTGTGAGGAATTCTTCGAGAGATTGTAAGAGTGGAAGGAAAGTGAGAGATTTCTTCTTCCTTGTCGCTTCAAAGGAGAATTCTGTGTGCTGTAAAAAAAGGAAGAGATTCAGAGGAACTTCAAGGATTTACTTGGGGAGAAATTTGAGATAAGTTGTATTTACTTAATTTAGTTTGTATGACTTTGCTTTTATATATGAAATCCAAGTTTTATTGTATCTTCTCCATGAGTTCTGAGTAGTTTTCTCTGTCTTTCTCCTTGTCTTCATGAGTTCTGAGTAGTTTTCTCTGTCTTTCTCCATGTCTTGAGATTTTGTGAAATGGTGATTTGAATTGGTTGTGCCATGAGAATGTTAAAAAAGTTGTGATGATCCTTTCACTTTAATATTAATTTACTTTCAATCTGGCCAATTGATTTGTTAAAATATGTTGAGTTTTACAACTAAAGTGAGAATTACATCCAAGATTTAGGGAAGTCAAAGTCCTTAAAAGTTGGGTGCAAATAAATAGGGAAATAAAAATTATTGAGCGTAGAATTGAAAATTTTAGTGTGACAGGCTAAAATCCTCAATTTGATCATATCTTTTGGGTGTTGAAGTGTAGATGTTAGCCCTTAGGCCAGGGGAACATGGGAGCTCCGCAATGAGAGCCAGTATCCTCCCAACCTAGCCGATGATTCAGTAACCAAGCATAGGATTAGTCAACGTTCTTTATGTCTGGTTCAAAGGGTAAAGAATAGGTATGCTCTTATTTGGCACAATACAATTTAAACCGATTCAACTTATCCATTCACTTAAATTGCTTGATAAGGAGAAGGATGCTTTCTTATATATTGAACTTCACATTAGAATCTTTATTAGTAGAATAGTTGTTTAAGAGTTTATTAAAATTACATTTTTATTTTAATTGCCTATTAGTGACAAATATGCAATTTGAACTATGTTGTTGTGATTAAGTATTGATTTTCTAAATCTTAAGTTCGTAGCCTCCAATATTACTCCCTGTGGGATCGATATCCAGGACTCCATTAGAGCCCTGTATTACTTGAGTGTTACGTATACTTTCGTTGATAAGTGTAACTTTGCAATTATTGAATATTTTATACACATCTTTATCAAATCTATAGTTGTTGTCAAGTTTTTGGCGTCGTTGTCGGGGATTTAAATCTTCTAGCAGTAGTATCAAATTCTTGTATTTTTGAGCATATATAAAGTCACTGTCACTATACTAAGTTGGGATTTGAAGATTTGATCACTGATTTCCTTTACTTGGTAATGTTGTGGTGGTTGTATGCACCACATTGCTTTCTTACAACTACGAAGCCCCTGACGTTATTTTTCTGAACCTCTTTGAAGATCGGAGGCTCACGATTCATGCTATTTATGTTTGGTTTAATGGAAGGCTGATTGATACTATTTTTTTCTTCATTGGTAGCTCGTTTTCTATTTTGAAAGGAAGCTTTGGGCTTTGTTTTATCTGGACCGTGAGCAATTATTATTATCTGGAGTCTTATGGCTTCATTTTGGTTAGCATTATAGTGAATTGATTAGTTGTTATCTTTTGGACTCAAAGCTGGGTTTGGTGGCTTTGACATACTATTACATTAAATGGCTTACAGTAAAATTTTGGTGGTGGTATGTTGAGCATCTGCGGATCAAGATCAATGTTTTTTTTTTCCTGAATTTTTGGTGTTGCCTGTCTAAATTACAGATTGGTGATTATAGCATTGCGGCCCTTGATGTCATATTTCTGAAATTATTACATGAATGGAGGTACTATTTTCCGGTGTTAAGTTGCCACTATCTCACACTATTGTTGCTTCTCTTGGCCTGCTTTCTCTTGGATTTGGAGACAGTTTTGCTTCAGGATGTTTTGGCCTTACAATTCTCACAACATTTTTTTGCACTTTATGTACATGTTTGCTTTGGGTATACTGAGTTGGATTGGTATACTATCTGTTTGGATACATGAATTTTTGGAGGTGATATCTTTTTTGTACTTTTAACTTATTTTTTGTGTGGAGTTGTAATGTGGAGGGAGGAACCCGTAGGTTTTATTTCTATTTTTCTTTCTTTTTAGAAGGGCTCCTCCTTTCCTCCCCAATTATGTGTCTTTTTCCCTTTGATTAATGCGTAAGGAGCCACGAGCTGCTCTTTTAATCAATATATATATTAAAGAAATCCTCTAGATGTACTTAAAAAGTACCATCTAGGAGCAATTTATTGCTGAAAAAAGTGTTACAAGATGCATAACAAGGAAAGGAATGTAAAT
>NW_018220233.1:0-1440 GCF_001263595.1 Phalaenopsis equestris
GACTAATTTTCCTTTAATAACTCAAAAGCTTTTAATCATTCTTCATCAAAATTCAAAATAACATCTTTTTCAAGTAAATGGCATTAACGCTTAGCAATTTTTAAAAAGTCTTTAATATATCGCCTGTAGAATCCACCATGTCTTAAAAAACTCCTATTTTCTCTTATTTTAATTGGATAAGGTAAATTAGTGAGCACTTGAATTTTAGCAGGATCTATTTCCATACCATTTTCTGATATTTGATGTTCTAATGTTATTCCTCCTGCCACCATAAATTGGCATTTTTCTGAATTAAGGATAAAATTTGTTACTTCACAGCATTTGAGAACTTTAGATAAATGTTCTAGACATGAGCAAATGAAGTTCCAAACACTGAAAAATGATCCATAAAGACCTCAATCTCTTTTTCACTTAAATCACAAAAAATTGCCTTCATACATCTTTGAAATGCAGTAGGGGCATTACATAAACCAAAGGGCATTCTTCTAAAAACAAATGTACTATAAGGACTGGTAAATGTTGTTTTCTCTTGATCTTCATGAGTTATTTGTATTTGGTGATAACCAACATATCCATCTAGAAAATAAAAGTATTTATGCCCAGTTAGTTTATCCAACATTTGATCTAGAAAGGGTAGTAGAAAATGATCTTTCCTTGTGGAGAGATTTAATTTTCTATAATCAATGCATATTTGCCACCCTGTGACTTGTCTAATGAGTATTAATTCATTATGTTCATTTACAGTCATAGTTACTCCTCCTTTCTTAGGCACGCAGTGAATTGGACAAAACCTGGCACTATCTGAAAAATGGTAGATAACTCCAGCATCCAACCACTTTAAAATTTCATTCTTAACTACTTCTTTCATAATAGGATTCAATCTGCTCTGAGGATCAGCCCTGAGTTTGCAATTCTCTTCCATATGAATTCTATGCAAATAAATTGAAGGACGGATTCCCTTAACATCAGTTATTGTCCATCCAAAGGCTTTCTTAAAATTTTTCAAAATTTTCATCAGTCTTTCTTTGTCTTCCATCGTTAATTTTTAGGAAATTATAACTAGTAAAGTAGAGGAATCACCTCAAAAGACGTACTTCAAATGTTTAGGAATTAACTTCAACTGAAGTTCAGGAGGTTTTTCTATTGATGGGCAAAATGATTTATCTTTCTCTATGCTCTCCAAAATTTCATAACTTTCTCAAACATAGTTTGAATCTTTCTTATAAAGATCTTCACATTGATATAATTCCTCTTCTTGCTCATGTTCCAAATCTTTGACTTCAGATTTTTCTTCATAATTACTTTTTAAATGGGAGTCACTCAGATATCTTATAACATCCATTCTATAACATTCATCATCTCTACCTTTTGCAGGATATTTCATTGATCTTGAAATATTGAAAGTAACCTTTTGATCATTGACGCACATTGTTAATTCCC
>NW_018220233.1:9999-14856 GCF_001263595.1 Phalaenopsis equestris
CTTAATTTCCTTAATAATTATTCTTAATTTGCAACAAAGTCAAAAACTTGATTCAAAGCAAAATCTAGGTAAGTTTTCTACTATGAAACAAATAAGAATACAATTATAATATTAAAATATGGGATACTATGCAAGTATACGTATTGTTATCAAGTAATATAGTACTTTTTGATTAAGCCCCGGATATCAAACTCACAGGGAGATTAGCAATATGCACTTTAGAAAACTAGAAAGTTTAAAAATTTTAGATGACAAAAATCTACTTTGTAAAATATTCTTACTTAAACTTAAGTTGTTAAAATAAGAATGCAAATTTGATTTTTTTTGTAATTTTTGGTTTATGAAAATAAAGTAAGCAACTAATAAACTTAACTAAATCTTTGCAAGATGAAGGCAGTATAAGTAAAATATCTTTTTCTTTAACATGAATAAGTAATAAATAGAGAAATTCTGTTGTGAAAGTATTCTAAATGTGTTATGCCAATAAGGAGCAATAATATTCTTTACTCTTAACAGAGATGCTATAAAGAACATTAGCTAATGTATAGTTTGAATAGACTTGAAGACCGGTTAGGTAAGGAAGATACTAGCTCTCACTCTAGAGTTCCCTCTTCTCCTTCCACCTGTGGGCTAACATCTCGTATCAAAACCTAAAACTATAAATCAAATTGGGGGTTTTATTCTATCACTATATAGTCCTCTAATTCTACACCCTTAAAAAGTTTATTTCCTTATTTATTTGCACTCAACCCCATGAACTACATTCCCATGCATGAAATCAATATGTGGTTCTAATCCATTTGTTAACTGAGACAATACCATCTCGGACCTTATATGTTCAAATCAAGAAGTAAATGAAGTGCAAGGTTCCAAATCATCACAACTTCTTCCAACATTGAAGCCTAATACTTCACACAACTTCCTTTCAATACTTAATCACTTATCATTTTATGGAAAAAAATAAAGAAAATTACTCAGAATCCATGAAAGAAGCACAACCACACATGAGTTTAAAAGTAAAAATCAGGCACACAAACAAGAAATCTAAATTAAAACCAAGTGCAGTCACAAAGATAAATACTTATCTCAAATCCTCTCCACTAAATGTCTTGAAGTTCCTTTGAATTCTCTTCCTTCACTCACAATACAAACTAAACACCAAAAATAAAATAAAAGAAAGTGGCCGCCGACGATGGGCGGCGATCTGGATGGATGATGACTATAAAATCTATTGGGTGGCTGGCCTCTGGCTTGATTATCCAAGTCTTCTTTAATAAAAATCCAAAAGGTGCCTTGGTGTCCCTTCAAAATGTGTCTCCATTCAACAAATCTTCTAGAAGTTGTCTGCTCAAAAGCTATTTGAATGAATTTTTGTATCCATGAGATATTTCCCACATTTTTTCCAAAGGTTGCTTCAAACACCTCTTCAAAAAATCGTCTAAATTTTGAATCATCAAATAACTACTTCCGATGCTTAAGCGTAGGGTACATGGCACTTAGGCGCAAGCCTCTGGCGTTTAGGTGTCAGACCTGAGCGCTTAGGCACCCCAGTTCATTTTTGTAACTTTCTTCATTTTTGCTCCAAATTCGACCCTTTTTCACTCCTTTAAGTATTTTTCATCCATTTGATTGTACCTGAAAGAAAAACACACAAATATCTTTTATTAAAGCGCAACTTCTCAAAAATAAATATAAAAAAATGTATAAAAACACTATATATTTTAGGTATATCAAACACCATTTGCTCGTCAATCCAGATGAAAGACTACCCAGTCCAGTTAAGCTATTCCCACACCATGAAACTCATGCCACACTATAGCAGTTTCTTTAGGAGTTACCAAAATTTTGATATTTAAATATAATAGTCCAATTTAGAAAAAATATTAGTAAATGAAAACAACTTAGTAATGTTAAGAAATATGATAATATGAGTTTTTATCTAATTTAGAAATATTTTAGATTCTCCAAAAATAGAGTTTAGTTATTTTATTTTCTATACTTAAAATTTTTTATTAAGCATACTTTTACTTACTTTATTATATCCTTAAGCTTAAGAGTTTCTCAATTCTTATACTTTAAAAGATCATATGTGGAACTAATTTTTAATTAAGCACTAATCCTCAAGCTTTTGCTCCCTTTTTCAACTTTTCTTTTCTTTTTCTTTTTCTTTCTCTTTTCTTTTTCTTTTTCTTTTTTTTCATTTTCTTATTTTTTCTTTCTCTGACAAGAATTACTATATCTGGAAAGGCCTTTAACGATTTTGAATCCCACTCTTCCTTTCTTAAAGCAAAGCGTTGATATTTCTCCTTCACTTAAAAACATAATAATAGTTTTGAAAATTAATTCAATAAAAGAACTTTAAGTTTTGAAAATAAAAATCTAAATCTTCTAAATTTTTTAAAAATGCAATTTTTCCTACTAAAGATAGTTACACTATATTTAGCATTTTCTACACTAAAAATTTTTAAATTTAAGTTTTTCCTCATTACTATAATTTTAACTATGTTCTCTTACTCATTTCTATATTAAAATTTTACTTCCCTAATATAACTTCATATACATAATCATTTTCTTCAAATCAAATTCAAATTTATTTGAAATACATTTGAGAACAAATAAATTTTTAAGTTCTTAAATTTTTTTTTCCTCCCCTAAACTTAAGAAAATAAAGCATTTTAGCATCATATAGATATTGGCAGGAATAAAAACTAAAAATAACATTCTTACAGGAATTTTCATATCCTAAATATGTAAATACAAAAATTAAAATAGGAGTAAAAATTTTATATTGATCAAATTTTAATTTTCATAACATATAGAGATTCATCAGACTTCATGTAATGGAGTATAACATAAAAACAAACAAACACACTAACAAACATACATGACTGCAACAATTACTACCACTAAACATAATAACTACGGACATGTAACTTATAAAAGTTAGAAGTTAGCTAGACTCTAAACCTTCCTAAAATCAAGAATTAATTTCAGCTCATACTAACTAAATACATTAAACGACACAATTATCACAATTACTACCACTAAACATATGAACTACGCACAAAACACAGATACATCACAGTAAGTGTACGAAATAAAGCATAACAGTCTCAATAATAACAACTAAAAATAAAACACAAAGTACAGAACAACTGCACTAACAACAGTTCATAACAACACATACACTAAAAATATCAAACAAAACTAAAGATACAAATTAATCATCTTTCTCCTCTTCATCACAATTGTCACTACGCCAAATACTACAGGCTCTTATGGTGGATATCTAAGGTACTGAGGAACTACAACATCTTGATTACCTCTCATAAGGTTTTCCATAGCTAAGTTGAATTCACCATCAAAATCACTATGTCTCTTCATATACCCATCCATATGCTTAGCAAAATGTTCTAAGTTTGATACCTTATCCGCAGAGTTCACATTGTCCAAAATCCTCTGTAATACTGTGACTAGAATCGAATCCAGAAGTCTGACCTTGTGATGTGGAAGCATGTGAAGTAGACGCTCGTTACATCGAAACAACAAAACTTCTAGAGAATCCACCCCTCCACCTAAAAATAGAATGATGTGAACAAGATTTCACATTCACACTAGTAATGGGCTTTAGTGGCTGTAAGATCTCCTCCCAGCTGTCAAATCTAACTCCAACCTGCTTGCATAAAGAAAAGATCGGATACGAATCCCAAACCTGCAGTAGTAGCAACAATGATAGAGCTGATAATAACTCCATGAATCAAAGTCCAATATCAATATGATTAAACTGTTGAATGCAATGGTTCAAGGTTGCTTGATCTCGAGTCACTTCACTCAGAAGATTTTTAGGTAGCTGATGAGCAACAGTAAAATAATGTCATGCCTTTGCAGTGGCATCCAACTTTGAAGCAGACAAGTTCACTTTTATTTCATTTGTGATCTTCTAAAGCCCTCTTCCAACAGTCAAAGATGAAATAATCTCGTCTAACTCCTCCTTAGAAGGACTATAGTTTGAATAAAAACACAAAGTACTCGGGGTCAAATTATAAAACTGATAAAGTACCTCAGGAGAAAAAGGCACTGTCTTCCCCCTCACCATGAATCCTTCTTCAACAGCTTCAGAGATATTCACATAGAACTCTGACACAACAAAATCACCACGACAGCAGAAAAACAACAGAACCGCTCCCACTAGTAAAGAGCAATCAAATCTTCAACAGCTCCTCCCGGATTTTTAAAACATCACTCAGGAATTAACTTTCTTGACTACAGTGCATCACTGTATCGATCATGAGCTCTCGAATTGAAAAATTTATTTGAATCAAATGGAACCTTACCCTTACTCCTCTTCATTCTTGGAGGCATTTCAAAAAAAAATGTATAAAATTCATAATAAATTCTAAATTCAACTTCAAATCACTAAACTAAACTCCTAATAGCTTAAACTAATAAATCCATGCCTTTTCCATAGATTTTTCTCAAAATTTTACCATAAATAGTGATTTTTGGGTAGCTCATAAATGTGCTCTGATCCCTGGATGCTGCTAATATGCACAATACAACAATATTTCAGATTATATTTCCTTACTTTGCAACAAAACCAAAAAAACTTGATCCTGAAGAAAAATAAGAATTTAACTTTTAATTTATATATAGTGGGATACTACTCAAGTATACGTATCGTTATCAAGTAATATAGGACTTTTTTATTAAGAACTGAATATCGAACCCACAGGGAGAATAGGAAATATGCACTATTGAACAACAAACTTTCTATTTTTAATAAAAAGATAATTATCTAAACTAAACATGATTTTTATAGTATTAAAAATTTAAATATTTTTTGTATTTTCAATATTT